>NC_053028.1:556941286-557241286 GCF_003073215.2 Triticum urartu
GAATTCACTGGAAGGGGTTCCGGATGTTTCTCTAAATGTTTGGGTTCGAGAACACTTTATTTGGGCCAAAGGGGAAAGCCCACAAGGTTTTTGGAAAGCGCAAAAGGAAGTTTTGCAGAGTCCAGGGGCCAAACACTAGGGTCCCTGGCGTCTGGTCCTGGAGTCCGAGAAGGACTCTTGCCTTTCGGGTGAAACCGACTTTGTGTAGGCTTTTACTCCAAGTTTCGACCCCAAGGCTCAACATATAAACATAGGGGTAGGGCTAGCACCCAAGAAACATCAAGAATCACCAAGCCGTGTGCCGGCAACCTTGTCCCCTCTAGTTTATCCTCCGTCATAGTTTTCGTAGTGCTTAGGCGAAGCCCTGCGGAGATTGTTCTTCACCAACACCGTCACCACGCTGTTGTGCTGCCGGAACTCATCTACTACTTCGCCCCTCTTGCTGGATCAAGAAGGCGAGGACGTCATTGAGCTGAACGTGTGCTGAACGCGGAGGTGCCGTACGTTCGGTACTTGATCGGGACGAATCGTGAAGGTGTACGACTACATCAACTGCGTTGATAAATGCTTCCGCTTTGGTCTACGAGGGTACGGAGACACACTCTCCCCTCTCGTTGCTATGCATCTCCTAGATAGATCTTGTGTGATCGTAGGAATTTTTTTGAAATACTACATTCCCCAACACTGGAGATGAGTCAACTTTAGTTAAAAGGCGTCCCAATGATTCTGAGTTTTTAGATCTTGATGCAAAAATTAATAAAAGTGGGATTGAAGAGGTCAAAACTTTATATAACAATGAACCTACTATTTTTGATTTCAAGGAATTTAATTATGATAATTTCTCTTTGATAGATTGTATTTCCTTGTTGCAATCCGTGTTAAATTCTCCTCATGCTTATAATCAAAATAAAGCTTTTACTAAACATATCATTGATGCTTTAATGCAATCCTATGAAGAAAAGCTTGAACTAAAAGTTTCTATCCCTAGAAAACTTTATGATGAGTGGGAACCTACTATTAAAATTAAGATTGAAGATTATGAATGCTATGCTTTGTGTGATTTGGGTGCTAGTGTTTCCACGATTCCAAAAACTCTGTGTGATGTGCTAGGTTTCCATGAATTTGATGATTATTCTTTAAATTTGCATCTTGCAGATTCCACCATTAAGAAACCTATCGGAAGGATTAATGATGTTCTTATTTTTGCAATTAGGAATTATGTGCCCATATATTTCATTGTTCTTGATATAGATTGCAATCCTATATGTCCTATTATTCTTGGTAGACCTTTCCTTAGAACGATTGGTGCAATTATTGACATGAAAGAAGGAAATATTAGATTCCAATTTCCGTTAAGGAAAGGCATGGAACACTTTCCTAGGAAGAAAATTAAATTGCCTTATGAATCTATTATGATAGACACTTATGGATTGCATACCAAAGATGACAATACCTAGATCTATTCTTGTTTTTATGCCTAGCTAGGGGCATTAAACGATAGCGCTTGTTGGGAGGCAACCCAATTTTATTTTTGTTCTTTGCTTTTTGCTCCTGTTTAGTAATAAATAATTCATCTAGCTTCTGTTATGATTGTGTTTTTGATGTTTTAATTAGTGTTTGTGCCAAGTAAAGCCTTTAGGATCTTCTTGGGTGATTGTTGTTTGATCTTGCTGATAAAAACAGAAAGTATGCGCTCACGAAAATAATTATCATTTTTACCAGAGAGCGATAAAATACCAATCCCAACTGTAGTAGATCAATATACTTTTTATTCTGGTCTTCCTAATTTTTCAGAATTTTTGGAGTCACAGAAGTATTCGAAACCTCCATATTACTACAGACTGTTCTGTTTTTGACAGATTCTGTTTTTCGCGTGTTGTTTGCTTATTTTGATGCATCTATGAGTAGTATCAGGGGGTATGAACCATAGAGAAGTTGGAATACAGTAGGTTTAACACCAATATAAATAAAGAACGAGTTCATTACAGTACCTTAAAGTGGTGGTTTATTTTCTTATACTAATGGAGCTCATGAGATTTTCTGTTGAAGTTTTGTGTTGTGAAGTTTTCAAGTTTTTGGTAAAGATTTGATGGATTTTGGAACAAGGAGTGGCAAGAGCCTAAGCTTGGTGATGCCCAACACTACAAAAAAAGACACATCCATGACATTTTGGGTCGAACGAATTTTTTTCTGTCATACATATGACACTTCTATGACGATAATTGTGAAAAAACCCGGTATCATCACAGATGTGGTGGGCTCCTACTTCTATGACAAAAAATCATGACATAAAATGGGCTTTTCGTCCTGGGCGGGCCGGAGACGCAGCTGCATGACATTCTTTCGGCCGTCCATGACGGAAAAAACCATGGTAGAAGCGAGGGCGAGGAAAATTTCGGGGAGTTCCCGGTTACGGTGGGAGGTCCGGGGCCGAGCGATGCACGTTTCTCTCGTACATGCACGCGCGTGTGTGCGAGGCGTTGGCTCTAAGTGAACCTGAGCGAGGCGTTGGGCTCTAACTGAACCCGAGCGATTGCACTGCAGGCTACGCGTTACTGAACCCGAGCGATCGATCAATGGCTATTAACTGAACCCGATCGAGCGATTCCTTCGCTACTGCTGCTAACTGAAGCCGATCGATGCTGCCTCTGGGATGAACAGTGAGTGTTGCGGGGGGGGGGGGTTGGTTGAACAGTGAGCGGTGGCGTTGCCTCTGGATGAATAGGACCCCATGGTGTGGTGGAGGGCTGGATGAACAGTAGATGGTGGAGGGGTGGTTGAACAGGACCCCGTGGTGTGGAGGGATGGATGAACAGTAGACGGTGGAGGGGTGGTTGAACAGTAGCCGGTGGAGTAGCACGCGGTGGAGGCTGGATGAACAGGAGCCCGTGGAGGTTGGAGAAGGCCGACGGTAGCCCGTGGAGGCTGGAGGAGGTCGATGGTGGAGATGAACAGTATCCCGTGGAGTCCCGTTTTGTGGTACGCCAGACCCCTCCCGATGAACAGGACCCCCGTTTCGATCTTAGCGCTCCAACACAAGTCCGTTTCGTCTGTTTTGCGGTACGCCACACTCCTCCGGATCAACAGGACCCCCATTTCGACCGTAGGAGGTCTGTTTCATCCGTTTTGCGGTATGCCACACCCCTCCTGATCAACAAGACCCCCATTTCGACCGTAGGAGGTCCGTTTCCTCCGTTTTGCGGTACGTCAGACCCCTCCCGATCAGCAGGACCCCGTTCTGAATGTAGGAGGTCTGTTTCCTCCGTTGTGCGGTACGCCAGGCCTCGTTTCCATCGCCTATTCCGTCCAAGCCCTCCCGATGAACATGACCATGCATTCCGTTTCGACCCAGCCGGTTGGCTCCCACGCGTTCCGTTGCCTCCCGATGAACACGACGCATTCTGTTGCCTCCCCATGAACACGACGCATTCCTTTGCCTCCCCAAGAACACGACGATGACGCTGTTTCTCCGTTCCGACCCAGCCATGTAAACGAGCCCTGGCCATACGTATGTGCGAGTAGGCGTTCGAGACCCCGCCCGTATGTACACATACGTGGCCGTATTTTCTTTCTTGCACCCTGGCCGCTATACGTACGTGTACATGCTACATGCGCGCCTCTACTATGACACGTGCGCACCTCTACATCCACCAGTATATATGTACGTACACGTTGGCGACCAGAATGACAATGCTACGTACGCTTCGACCAGGTGGGTTCCGACTGTCAGGCACTTCCTAGCGTGCGAAGATGTAGCTCGTGAGTCCCAGCAGTCAGGGGGGCGAATCATTTTGTTTTTTTGCCCGGACACACTTCCTTGTGTGTGAAGGTGTAGTTGGTGGGTCCCAACAGTCAGGGGGGAAACGTTTTTTTTGCGAAATACGGTGGCCCGTCCGGTGGGTCCCCGCTGTCACATGGAGGAATAATTATTTTATGCGTAATAAGGAGGCACTTCCTTGCTGCGGCCGTGGACCCAGCTGTCAACGTCTCCATGCACAGTACTCTTCCGATGGAAGTTGGTCGTTGACCACATTGACCACGCCGTGCCGAGAGCACCACGACGGTGGAGGACGGCGAGGCCTAGGAAGGGGACGACATAGAGGCAGGGAAGACTCGGCACTTGTTTCCCACGCGAAGGGGAGTACGAATGTACGAGGGTTTACTGGTTCGTCTATCGTCGCCGGAGAATAACAGCAGGTGTGGGTGAGTAGAGGGATGACTAGGCCAGCGATGGGAGTACGGTGGGGCAGTGAGGCCTGCGCGGCAGCACAGCCGGCCGCAGGGAGGAGGGAGCAGGCAGTCCCGCCGGCGCTTGTTTGAGCGGCTGGAGCAGGAAGAGCAGAGATTGAAGAAGCACGATGACCGTTGGATGGACATCCAACAGTCAGTGCTTGTGCGTCAACCTTTTTTAGGAAAGCCTCAAATCTGTGGAAAACAGCTTACAACCCATCTGCCATTATTTCTAATAATTTACAGCCCATTTGCCAATACTTAAGGTTTTTTTGGAGCCCATATTCTTTTTGTTAGCATTACAGCCCATATTGTGGCCACGGTTAAAAAATTATACGAAATTTTGCATATTTCGGTGCGATTCGAACTGTTTTTAATCCTAAAATTTCGACTCACATTCAAACTGATTTTAAAAATAAATGTATATCAATATAAAATCCAACAAATTCTCCACGCATAAAAATTAATGTAATTTAAAATCTTGAAATGAAAAAAAGATATTTGAAACTAATTGCCGGTTTGATGTGTTCTAAAAATGTACGGCCCATTTCTCATTACTGATGGGCCATTTTCTCGGCCAGCCGAATGAAAGTTCTCCCCGTCTTGAAAGATTTGCAGCCCAACAGGCCTGATAAACTGACTTACTTGGCAAATCACAAAAAAAAACTGGGCTGTGGCCGTGGACTGAGCTGTCAGCCCCTCCACGTACAGTACTCTTCCGATGGAAGTCGTTCCTTGACCATGTTGACCATGCTGCGCTAAGAGCACCACGGCGGTGGACGACGACGAGGCCTAGGAAGGGGACGACACGGAGCCGGGGAAGACGCGACAGTGGAAGCCCGCGCGGAGAGGAGTATGAGGGTTCACTGGTTCGGCTGCAGTGTGAGGCTGCCGTCGCCGGAGGGCCTGTCCAGCGGTGGGAATAGTAGGGGGCGGTGAGGCCTCTGCGGCAGCACAGCCGGCCACGGGAGTAGGAGCATGCGCATGACCGGCGTTGCTTTGGGCGGCTGGAGCAAGAAGACCAGAGGTTGAAGAAGCACTACGGCCGTTGGATGGACATCTTACGGTCACTGGAGCTAGAATCGTTCATATTGACTAAGTTGACAAAGCCCTTCATCCCCGTGAACTTAGTAGGCCCACAAGTCACCTCCCACCAAGGTGGGTCCCAGCTAGCTGGGGGAGTATTCATTTTTTTATGCGTAATAAGGAGGCACTTCCGGTGGGTCTGAGCTGACAACGGGGGGAACGTTTTTTTCACGAAATACGGTGGCCCGTTCGGTGGGTCCCAGCAGTTAGGGGGAAATGATTCTTTTTGCAAAATAATGGTGGCCCGTCCGGTGGGTCCCTGCTGTCAGGTGGAGGAATAATTATTTTCCGCGTAATAATGAGGCACTTCCTTGCGGCTGCCGTGGACCCAGCTGTCAGCCTCTCCACGTACAGTACTCTTCCGATGGAAGTCGGTCGTTGACCACATTGACCACGCCGCACCGAGAGCACCACGGAGGTGGACGACGGCGAGGCCTAGGAAGGGGACGACGCGGAGCCGGGCAAGACGCGACAGTGGATGCCCACGCGGAGAGGAGTACGAGCGTTCACTGGTTCGGCTGCGGTGTGAGGCTGCCGTCGTCGTAGAATAACAGGGGGTGTGGGTGAGTGGAGTGATGGCCTGGCCAGTGGTGGGAGTAGTATGGGGGCGGTGAGGCCTACGCGGTAGCACAGCCGGCCACGGGAGGCAGGAGCAGGCGGCATGATCGGCGCTGCTTTGGGCGGCTGGAGTAAGAAGACCAGAGGTTGAAGAAGCACTATGGCCGTTGGATGGACATCATACGGTCACTGGAGTATTGACTAAGTTGACAAAGCCCTCCATCCCCATCAACTTAGTAGGCCCACAAGTCAGCCCAACAATATGGTGGGTCCTAGCTAGCAGGGGGGTATTCATTTTTTGGGCGTAATAAGGAGGCACTTCCTTGTGTGCGAATATATAGCTGGTGGGTCCGACCTGTCAGCGGGGGGAATGTTTTTTTCACGAAATACAGAGGCCCTTCCTGTGGGTCCTAGCTATCAGGTGGAGGAATCATTATTTTGTGCGTAATAAGGAGGCATTTCCTTGCGTGCGGCCGTGGACCCAGCTGTCAGCCTCTCCACGTACAGTCCACTTCCGATGGATGTCGTTCATTGACCACGTTGACCAGGCCGCACCGAGAGCACCAGGGCGGTGGACGACGTCGAGGCCTAGGAAGGGAACAACACGGAGCCAGGGAATACTCGGAAGTTGTTTCCCACGCGGAGGAGTATGAGGGTTTACTGGTTTGTCTGCCGTCGCCGGAGAATAATAGCATGTGTGGGTGAGTAGAGGGATGGCTAGGCCAACGATGGGAGTACGGTGGGGCCGTGAGGCCTGCGCGGCAGCATAGCCGGCCGCGGGAGGAGGGAGCAGGCAGTCCCGCCGGCGCTTGGTTGAGTGGCTGGAGCATGAAGAGCAGAGATTGAAGAAGCACGACGGCCGTTGGATGGACATCCAACAGACATTGCTCTCGTGTGTTGACTAAGTTGATAGGGCGTTGCGTGTGCGTCAACCTTTTTTTATGAAATCATACGCGTCAACCTGTAGTAGGCGCACAAATCAGCCTCAAATCTGTGAAAAACAGCATACAACCCATCTGCCATTATTTCTAAAAATGTACATCCCATTTGCTAATTCTTAAGAATTTTTTTTGGAGCCCATCTTCTTTTTGTTAGCATTACACCCCATATTGTGGCCACGGTTAAAAAGTATACGAAATTTTGCATATTTCGGTGCGGTCAACTGTTTTTAATCCAGAAATATCGATTCACATTCAAACTATTTAAAAAAATAATTTATACAAGTATAAAATCCAAATAATTGTCCACGCATAAAAATCAATGGAATTTAAGATCTTGTAATGAAAAAAAATTGAAACTAATTCCCGGTTTGATGTGTTTTAAAAATGTACAACCCATTTCTGGGCAAACCGAATGAAACTCTCTTCGTCTTGAAAGATTTGCAGCCCAGCAGGGCCGATAAAGCAAGTAGGCCTTGTTTGGGTATTTCTTTAAAAAAATAGAACTGGGCTAGCAATTTTCAGCAAGAAAAAAACACAACTGGGCTCATGATGTGGTAAACATAAATAAAACCCTGGCTAGACGGGCCACAGCCCCCGCACGGCCCCGTTGTTACCCTGATCCGTCGCTAAAACTAGTATAAATAACAACTGCTTGTTCCTAAAAAAACTGCGTGACTTGCTGGGTCCGTGGTGTCAGCCGCTCGTAGTGTAATTCTCTTGTTTATTGACTACGTTCACAATGGCGTGAGCCCCAGATGTCCAACCATTAGGAGGAACCATATTTTTGGGCTTGTACTATAGAGGCACTTGCTTGCGTACTACCATGACGCTGGTGGATCCCTACTGTCATCCTCTCCACGTACAGTCAACTCCTTGTTCCTCTCGGTTGTTGACGACGTTGACAATGCAAGAGGGTGGCGCACCGCGCACGACGAGCGAACCAAGGCCGCAAGGTGGAGGACGACGGCGAGGCCTCAGACGGAACGAACAAGAGCCGTTGAAGATGCGCCGGTGCAGTCGCAGGCGGAGGGGAGTACAAGGGTTGACTGGTTCGGGCGCGGGTGCGTGTTGGGGCCGACGTCGCCGGGGAATAACAGGACATGTGGGGGAATAGAGGGAGGGACTGGCCAACATTGGAGGGTACGTACGGTAGGGCGGCGGAGGCGCAACCATCCATGGGAGGCGGGAGCAGGCGGAGCCAACGGGATGGTTTGGTTTGGGTGGCTGGAGGAAGAAGAAGACAAGAGATAGAAGATACAGGACAAATTTTGGATGTCAATCCAATGGCTGGTAGACAGAATCGTTTGTTGACTGGCTAGTAAGTCGACACCACCTTGGATAGGCTATTTCCTCGCGGGTCCCAAATGTCAGAATCCAAATTTGTCACGGTCATGCAGCCTTTCCTATGAAAATTTACAGCCCATTTGATGTGCTAGTTCGAAATAAGTTTGTGGGTGCTGGTGGGGGCTAATCACTTGGTTTCTGTAATGCACACTGAGCTCAAGCAGCCGGCGAGAGTGATGTTATTTCCCTTGGTTGGGATTTGTTACAATATTTCACTCTAAATTAAACAAATGGCAAGCCATTTGCCTTGTTTCAAAAAGAATATGATAGTCATAGCCGAGTTGAAAAGGGCAAGAACATCTAACTCCAGCTTACAAACTGTACAAAAGCACGAGGGTTAATTGTTCACCAGGTTTACAAAAAAACCAGATTGAAAAGGGCAACAACATCTAACTCCAGCACTGTTTTCGGCACTCACAGTGAAATGGATCGGTCTGGTCCATAGAATGAACATCCTGGGTCATAAAATTTACTGGATTATGACTACAATATGTTGTAAATAGAAGCCCGACATGTTTAGAAGCTCTTTTGCCCACCTGAAACTCCTTTTTTTGCTCTTCGACATACCCATCCGTCAATTCAGTAAATATATGGGCTTTTGAATTGATTTTACTATTTACTAGTATGGATGGGCTGTTTTGTCTTGGGCCCAGAGAAACAATTACTACTAGTACAGTGGAGACACTCTACAACTACCCAGAAAAACAATTACTACTAGTACAGTGGAGACACTCTACCGCTTATGGCTCCTCCTAGGTCATTGAAACGTCTCCCTCTACTAAATGCCATTATACTTTTGTTCACCGACATGCGGGCCATGTAGTGCATGGGCCCAAATGCCATCCACCAAATTAGAAGGCAGTATGTAGGCGGAGAGTCACCCCGGTCGTAGCGCGGCAGTGACGATCCGTCGTATCACAAAACCCCACCTCCCCGCAGTCTAAGTTTGATGGACGAAGCAACCATCATTTCACTCTTCGCTGAATCCCCTTCTCCCTCACCGTCTTCAAGAAAGGCAACACTCGCATCTGCCACTGTTCTTCTCTCCGAATGAAGGGAAGGTAAGCGGATCCGTGATGTTGGTATATTTTCATTCAGAGAAAAAAAAGAACTTTTGCAAAGCACTAACCGATCCTCACTCTCTTTTTTGTTTCATTGTCATTGCGATTGTGTTTTCCTTTCAGTGGTCTCCTAGTATTCGTTAGTTTCATGATGGACCAAGGAAAACCAGGCAAAGATCTGCCGATATTGGAGCAGACGCGGGAGGCTGATCCCCACAAGACAGAGAGCTCCAAGAAGATGGAGGAAACCACCGAGCCGACCCCAGATACGCTCACGGCCACTACTGAGATGGTCAACGCCCCATTTGAGGTTACAACCCCCGTGGCACTACAGGAGCAGTTTTCCCCCTTCGAGGATGTGTCCCCCCCGCTGAGCTGCCCAAGGTGATTTCCTTCTTTGCCGATCTCGATTGTGGTTTTTCATCTAAGTATGTGGTGATTTTTTAGAAAAGGAAGTATGTGGTGATTAATAATGCAAAATTTTATTAGCTTCGATGCCATGCTATACATAGTGGTTTAAATAACTTGTGTTTCTTATACTGAAAAGTAATTCAGAATTCGTTTCTGTTTCAATTAGAGCCCTGATGCAGACAAGGATTGTGTGGTTGTACATGTCACTCGCTATGAGGTGGACGGCCTGAATATACGCACTGGGAAAACAGAGTTCTTAGGCTGTTGGATCCTGGAAGCCATTTGCGGTTATACCAATGAAGAGTTGTACTCCAACGTCACTGTTATCAGGCGTGTTGTCCAGGGTGTACTGAAGCACAAGAAGTTCAAAGCTACTCCTTCGTTTGTGAGGCATACTGTTCTTGTCAAGCTTACGCAGGAAGATGACGTGGCATGCCTCCACAAACAAGCTTATCAGTGGCAAGGCCACAAGGTTGTCTTCATGAAGGTTCACAGGATTGAGCTGCTGCGGGACGTCCTCGATGATGTTCATGGCAAGGTCCGTCTTGTGTCCAACCCAAATTAGATCGAGGCATGAAATAGTTGCCCCAGCTAGTGTTTAATAGTAGTTTGGATTGTGTCTAATTATCCGAACCTTGCCTGTTATCGACCCCTCTGGGGCTAGTACTCTGTTTGAATCCGTCTATGGTAATTGTTGCTACTTTTGTGTGCCCATGAATCATGTGAGAACCATCGTATTTGTTGCCGAAACAGATGCGTCCTCACTAGTTTTTTCATGAATATGGCATGGTAAGACATAAGTTGTCACGGTTTATCATACGAGCAGTGTGTGTTTTGATGAAACAGAGCACTCGTTCGAGAACCGTGCGCCGACGTATACATAAGTACTTGTAAACACTGTTGGTGCTACCCCACTTGTAAGCAGTTGTGCAAAACACGGCACATTGGCTCAGCTCGCTTCAACACTAGGCTATCGACCAGCTAACAATCAATAATCTGCTGTCTGACATATAAGCAACTATGTATCTTATTACAGTGGTTCATGCAGTTAATTAAGGCCACAATGTAATAAATTCCAAACGTTCACACGCTAGTCCAGCGCTCATGTGGAACACTCACATTAAACTCGTCTTCATAAAAAACTTGAAAAGCATAAGTTAAGAAATTTTATACATATCAATGATTCATAGAACATAACAAACATATACTAGTTCACAGCAAAAGACAAAGTTGTGAGAAGGTTTACAAATCAGGAAAAAACAAGCAAGGCTTCTCTAAGCAAAGGGCCTCCCGATAGGCTTAAATTTCCTGGAGTTCACTCTGTTTTTTTCTTGTTGCCACCATTCAGGGTTAGGTTCTCTCATTCCAGAATAACCAATTATAATTGTGGTCTCAGATGGAATGCTGAACTGAACCATGCAGTGTACTGACCAGCTGAAATGCTTGTGCATTCTACTAAATTTAAGCACCGCTATTTGTAGAAATAACCATACCACAATGCCTCTTGTCCGCGCACCTGTCCAAACAACCGCCGTGCAGCCGTGCCATCTAGTCCTCGGTCCATGGATGAACTGGTAGAAAGTGCATTCCGTACTAGGATGCAGTTGTTTTCGCTCGTCCGCGCACTGCAATCAGGAAGTAAAACATACGAATCAGCTTCTTTTAGATTGCATTGGTCATTCTACCTTAGTTACTACCAATGTAGGGACACCTTGAGGATGGGAGGTTAGACGACGGCAACGAGGGATAGCCATCTCATTTTGCGCAGTTGTACTAAAACTGAGGTGTGTGCTTTTCATTGCGTGGATAGAAACGATACAGAGACAGACATCCCGAAATGATATGGAGATAGACATCCATGTTTGCGCAAATACGAAATACGGTTATTTAAACAGTGACAGATATTACTACTTTCCCCCATTTCCTCTTAGAACCAAGTCCTAGATTCATGCTACAACTTTCCCACTTTCTTCCCTATTTGAACCAATGCTTTGAGTCGACTGTATGAACTAGCTTTACTTCTAATAATTGTAGAAGTCTAGGTGGCTTTGGAACGGTGGACGAAAGTAGAAAAGGATCCACATGAAGGGAGCTGGGGCAGTAGAGCAAGGTAGGTTTCGAAGGAATATATACCTGAGGGTCGTCGGCATGTGGCAAAGATGGCGTCGGGAGGCCGCATCTTGGCCACAATACCGCAGGGAGGAAGAAGGGGTCGGAGGCCCTCCCGAGCCGGTGCTCTGTCGGAGAGAACGGCACGGCCGCCGATTGGGACGCGCGGGCAGCCGTTGGTCTCCTCCCTCGCCGCCGACGATAGCGTGAACGATGCACCTACACCCCTGCCCCGGTCGAGGTTGTCCGGCTGGATTTGTGACCAGCCGTGAGCTGAGAGAGAGTGTGGCCACCTATGTGTTTCTTAGATCTGGAGAGCATGAGAGAGTGAACGAGAGGAACCCTAGTAAAGCAAGCGCTAAGGCTCCTGATTTTATATATAGTGGAGTGATTTTGTTGTACCAGCTTCAAAAAAATGTGCTCCTACGTGTACCCGCGAGTGGGTGTGAGAGAACTAGTGCGTGTGTGCACCGCTTCTCTTCATGATAGTACAATATACTCTGCCTAAAGAACGTTCTCCGCAAGAGTAATAGTATAAGTGTGTGACGTGTGAGATAAAATAAAATGTGCGCGCCGTCTTTTGTTTTTTAGAAGTTCTGAGGGTAGGGTGTGTAGAGCACATATGTGCGTGACGTCTACCTGCAGATAGACGGTGGGTGCGATGTGCGAGTCTGCGAGAGGACTCGGGAGAGTCGTGACTCGTGAGGGTGCATGTGCGTGTGAGAGAGGGGGCACGTATCAATGCAATGCATGTGTCCGTAAATCATTATCCGACAAACGTTCGCCACAAGCCTTTTCCTGACGAACGCCGTAAGAACCGTTAGATCGGCATCCGACAGTGTCAGTTTTGCCATGTCATTTAACAGAACAGCCACTCCTCCTACACACAAATCTTCCACGTGAGTGTTAGCAACTGCCGTATGCTCCCCCCGTTCCGAAATGCAGTGCATATAGCTTTATTGAAAATTCGAACCTCGCAAACTTCTACCGAGTTTTCATGTACCAAATTGCACATGTAGAATACCATGTATATATCATTTCATTCATCTCTGAGAGGTAACTATAAAGATGGGTGAGGAGTCTACAAAGAAAGACCATCGTATCATCCGCAACAATTTCAAGCATCCTTTGGTGTCGAGGAATATCATAGGAACTCTATATGATATGATTTTTATAGGATTTTTTTCCTTTAGAGCCAATTGGTTCATAGGAATAGATTCATATACTCCACATTTCAAAGGAAATAAACATGATATCGTTTCTATAGCTTTAGAGCCACTTGGTTCATATGAATTGATTCCTATACTCCCTTAATTTCAAAGGAAAATTAACATTAGCGTATATTCAATAGAAAAGTTCCTATGATATGAACCAAATTACATCTCTTTTCTAATCCCTCCTCATAGGAATTGAGATACATGTCATCTCTAGATTCAATAGAAAAGTTCCTATGTTGTGAACCAAATGACATCTCTTTTCCAATCCCTACTGATAGGAATTGAGATTCTCCATGTCATCTCTTTCCCTACAACTTCCATGTATACATCTTCTATTCCTAAATAGATAGTACAACCCACTAGTAGCTTTTTTTCCAAAACATGCAACTAGGGCACAAGAACTATATAGTGTGCCAATAACTTTGAAACATGGTCGCTGGATGAAGCTAACCCGACAGTGCAGAGATAGGCAAATCTGAGCACTAATGGCCGTTGGATATCATCAACATTCCATTAGATCTTCCACATGTACAATTTAGAAGACTCCATGGTTGAACTTAAGCATAATGCACAAACCTCAAAACACAAGCACTTCTCCGTTGTTCTAGAATCTTCTGTATCATAATTGATTATTTTTTCTAAATGAATTGCCATTATTTGTTTTTTACTCTATGATTTACAATGCACAACCCCATGAATCTTAACATTTTTTTATAAAACTAATTGATTTTGAATGAGATGAACTATAAGAACTAAACGAACATCTACATCATGCATATATGACTCAAAGCTTTACATGCTATAGTGTGTATTTATTCATAATTTGGTTTCGAAATCTCATGCATTCAATACATGTGTACCTTACTAGTTTTGAGTAGAGTAGCAAATTTCATGCGGCCCCGGGTATATCAAAATGCAAGGCCCATGCATCATTGCCTTTCGGTCGAACCTACGTCCACAATTTTTGTACGTACTATATCTCCACTGGTCCCCGAACCCAAAATGCTGCCTCATTCCCGTCAAACCAAGCAACCCACACATATTTAAGGCATCGACTCGAACCCTTTTACTACGACGTGGCCCCGCACGCCGTAGTACTCCTACAAACCCTACCACCGCACTCATCATCAGTTTTCTTCAAGAGGACGAGGGAGAAGCCGATTTGTAGTGGAGGCGCTTTAAAAAAAGGATTTGTAGTGGTGACCCCTACCCTAGGGTGCCCTAGGTAGCTGCCGCATGCATCATTGTTTTCTCTTTTCTTTATGCTCTTGCGCCCTAGAGTGAAATGATGGTTGCTTCGTCCGTCCAGCTTAATGCGGGAAAGGTGGGGCTTTGTGATTTGACCCCTCATCGCTCATTTTCTACTATTGCGGCTCTACGACCGGGGTGCCTCCAATTCCAACCGCTGCTCCGAACTGTAATTTGGTGCATCGCACGTGGAACAAGACGGTGGATGAGCCACATGTCGGCCAAAGGGGTCCTGTTAAGTGTGTCACCATTTCATGTGCGGACTGACCCTGCTTGAGTTGCTACGCCAACACGACAGGAGCAGCCTACCACCTGGTTTTGCTCCTTGGTGAATCCCGACTATATTGATCTAAAAAGATACGTGCTGAACTACCCTCTCCGTCTTGGTTTTTATTTTATTTTTAGGCATCTCGGTTTATAGGGCCTGCACATAGTTCTAGGTCATCCATTTGACTAACTAAATATGAGTTATATGTCACAAAAAGTATATCATTGGATTCTTAAGCGGATGTAGTTGTATTTAAAAGTCGAGGGCGAGGCTTTTCCTGCACAGTAGGTGGGGCAGTTCCGCCTAGTCAGTTCGACAGAGATGCGAGAAGACGAGGGAGTAGGCTGCTGCAAACGTAGGGTTGTGTGATCTGATAGCGAGTTACTGCTAGACAGGTGGGGCCCCATGATTTGACTTGCCATTATCATTTTAACTGCGGCGCTACGACCGGCGTGAGTCTCCCGATTCCTGACCACCTCCATTACGAAGAAAGAGATAGAGAGGAGTAAAAAAATACACTTATAGCCAACCTTATAGCCAACCTTGTTGTAGTATGAGTGACTAAGTGATGACTATGTATGACATGCCAACATCAGATAGCCTAACGCACCGTGTTAAGGGGCTGTTTGGTTCTAGGACTAGCATTGCCACACTTTGCCACACATTTTTGCCAAACTTGCCTAAGATTAGTTCATCAAAATGAGAGCCACAACTTGGCAAGCCTAAGGCAATCTTGCTACATTTTTTGTGTGTATGCTATGTGGGGCACAAGTGTGGCTTGCCTAAGATGTGGCTTGAACCAAACACTCACCTAAGTTGGTCAAACTTGTCTAACCTTAGGTGTGGTAATTTTTGGCAAAGTTAGTCACAAACCAAACAGCCCCTAAATCTCCAAGGGCGCGACCGCGCGAGCGACGCGACGGTCGTGGTAGGCGCGACCATGATACGGGCTGCTGGCAGCCCTTGGATCTGAGATCAAACGGTCGCATGCTAAGTTGCTGAAAATTTGCAGAATAACCCTCCAGGATAGGATATTCACCCATAGGTCTAGAATCACGCCATGCAACCGTTCGATCTCAGATCCAAGGGCTCTCAGAAGCCCGTACCATGGGAGAATGGAAAGCCACTACCCTGCCGTTCGCACGCTAGCAGTTCGCTCCTACTCGTCCCCGCACGTCCTTCAATACTATGGAGGTTCGCTCCTAGTCGTCGCGTCCATTCACATTACGGCAGTTCCACTAATCCTAACCCTCCTCCCAAATCCATGGCGTCCCAAATCTCCACGATCGGCGGTGAGTACAAGGTTAGAACCATCACCGACGATGAGTTCGACGTCATCTACACCCATTCTTCCGCGACGGTGAAAGGATGCTTTTCTCGCTTCAGACGCATGTTCGAAAACTCAGATGATGAGTGGGTCGCTGGGCTAGATGTTGAGTACACCACAGTCCTGGGACCAAAGAAGGATCTAAAGGACGAAGAGAGGAAGAAGCCCGCCGTGATCCAGGTTTGCGTACATAACGTTTGCTTGGTCTACCACATATGCCATGCCGACGTTGAGTGCCAGGATTTTAAGAACTTCCTCAAGGACAAAACAGTGAAATTCGTTACTGTAGACTTTAAGAACGACAGGGATGTCCTGCGTCGGATAGGTCTCGTTGTAGGCAACCCCTTTGACCTCCAGAAGAATCGGCTGGTGTCCTCTCATCAGCCTTCAATGCTGACCCTGGCAGGAGCCATGGTTCATCCTTCGTACGGTAAACTGGAGAAACCTCCATACACGTTTCATCGTCATGCATGGCAGCGGAATGTACTAGATATAGACCACATCCACTACGCTGCAATGGATGGCTACCTTTGCTTCAATATCTACAAGGGTTGGATGAAGAGCGACAGCCAAGTGTGCGGTTCAAGCAAAGAAGTATCGGCCAAGAGGGAGAGGGACAAGGACGAAGTCGAGGACGTGGACGAGGACTCCGAGTAAGGTGGCAGTGTCGTTGCTCATGGTGGTTCTAAACTTCTAATGCAGTGTCTACCAGATTAGTTGCATAGTTTAATTTCAGGTGTGCTTAGTTTAATTTGAGGGGTGTGTTGTGCCGAGCCCCCAGCAGAACTATGTTATGTTTCTTCTTGTTACTTTAACTCTTCAGTATGTACATACTACTAGTATTTCTTTAGTAGAATTTAGCACCCCAATTAAGCACGTACTAGCTTTTTTAATAGTACTATATGCATAATTTGGCAACGAGCGCTCTCTATATGTACCACCTTTTTTTCAATTTCAATTTTTGCTCCATGGCGCAATCCATCGATAGTACTACTGTACAAAAGTATACATTTTTTAAAAGGCTAGAGACTGTTCATCATATATATAGCCAGTTAAATTCTCAACCTAGAACGACGTGCATGCCATGTAGTAAACCGATACGGAGGAAGTATAGTAAAAATGAGGTGATTTTACCAAGCGATCGGCGGGGGAGCATGGCCTGTCATGCGGTCCCACGTGTCATGATGTACCAAGGCGATGCGCGTGTCCCTCTTGAGGTAGAAGCAATACTACGTGGTTTGAGATGACGGCGAACCGAAGTGTGAAATAATGGTTGCTTCGTCCGTCTGGGAAGGTGCAGCATTGTGATTTGACGTCTCATTGCTCATTACTACTACTGGGACGGTACGAGTGGGGTGCATTCCCCCTGCTGTTCTGCACTGTTATTTGGTGCTTGACACCTTGACCCGGTTGCTATATGTCCCACATGTCGGCGACAGGAAGTACATAATTCATGAAAGGGAGCATCGACGGAGGAGTATACTACATAATTCATGAAAGGGAGCAACTTAGTTTTGGAAAAATCTGTTTTTACGGAGTACGTACCCACTAGGGTTTATAGGGGTCATCTAAAAAACATTCATTTTTTCATTTGATAAGTCTCAATTCTACTATACTAGTAGTAGTACCATTACATGTTGGATTTTGAGGTGCGTTAGATCACCCGACGCAAGCAGTGTCAAGAGGAAACTAACCAATGCATGTACAAGTTCATGGAAATTTAGTGGTCATTCATGCATTCGTTCTAATTAATGCCTCGGTAAACATAACTTCTTGAGAAAAACAAGCGTACTAATTACTTGTGCAAACTACGAAATTAATTCGACCACTCACCGTCTACCTTGGTTGGAGAGATTTTGAAATTGAGCCATAAACTGGAAAGGAGGGAGTAGTAACTTTTGTCTCGATTACTATTTGTGGCCTTGTATAGATGCAAAATGTATTTTTTATAGTGGCCTTGTATAAGTAAATGGAGGGAGTACTAACCAAAGTACGTAGTAGGGACGAGGAGTAAACGGAGGGAGTAGTAAAATTTTGTCCTCGTGCTGCGAGCCACCGCGCGCGTGGGCGAGGGAGCGGGCGTAAAGGCATACAATAGTAGTAGTAGTAGTAGTACTACTACTACTACTCGTAAGCAAGCTTCACCTCATCCTGCGAGCCACCGCGCCCGTGGGCGAGGGAGACGACATACTAAGCAAGCTTCTCCTCGTTCTGCGAGCTGACAGGACACATCAAAAGTACTCCAGTGTATAGAGCCTTGCCTCTAAGGTAGGCCCCACATGGTTTGCCTCTTTTTTTAATTTAACATAACGCATCAAGTCGCAGTTTGTTTGTTCACCCGTGGTAGACGATCCTCCCTCCACCAAGTGGACAACCAGTACACGTGCCAAATTACCACGTGGGCTGCCTTTTTCATACAGAAATGAGCTCCACCGTGTACCCGCGCGGGTGTGGTTGGGAAAGAGATAGGAGTACGTGCGCCGTGCGTGCACCTCTTCTCTTCGTGCATGTCCCCCACCTACATGGGTGTGTGTGAGAGAGATACAAACCTAGACATAATGCGCCGTCCATCCCCATGCCTCCGCCCAGTCCGACCACCATTCACCACCACACCCCACTCCTCCTCACCTTATCTCTCATCTTTCTCCCTCCATTTTTATATACAAGGGGCCACTATCAAAATTACAATTTGCAGATATACAAGGCCACTAACACTAATCGATGCAATATTAATGGTGTTTGCCTCGTGGTACTAGCAAAGGAGGACATTAATTATCCCTTGCATGCATGCGGGAGTTTGTAAAAAAATGCATCTTGATGTTCCGTGCAATGCATGGGCATCTTGCTAGTCCATGAAAACAACACATGGCAAAATTCCACGGCGAACGAGGGATTTGAATCTATTGGGAGGGGCTGTTTGGATCTTTCCCGGGGTGGCCAAAATATTGACGACCCTTTTGTCCACCGGTGCCTTTGCCACCGATGAACGAGGAATGGCTCGGGTGCTCATGCTGTCATGCATCCTCCAGCGCGCACGTTGGAGACGAGCTCACATGAGCTGTGTTTTTTGTCCCACAACGTCGCCCGAGCCGCCCACAGACAGACCGGCGACCCGCAAATTACGCCATCCAACCGTAGCCGCACACATTATGACAGCAACTCAACCAACTGGACGAAATTCACGCAAATACGTAGACAAACTGATATTTCATATAAACAACGACAAAAATCATATAAAATACCGGATTATCATACAAACATGATAGATTTAATTACATTCAAATGAACTACGCGGTGCTAGTTCTGGACAACACAGGTATATAATACCTGTCCTAAATGGTCGCCCGCCGATCGATTTGTGTTCCTCATGTCCGGCAGCACGATCACTTGACTACCGGGAGCCCCGGAGGTATATGCTTCAGCGCAAAGGACGGATCACTTCCCCACTGTCCAACTGATATCATTGGCTGGTGCCGAAGATGATGGTGGCCAGCACCGTTTCGAGTTCATCGCCGACCACTACTTCGCCATGGCCGGCACCGGCTCGAGTTCATCCTAACATTCCCCTCTTTCGTGGAGCCAATGCGGGGTCGACGAAGGTCCTCGCAACAAAAGGATCCGGCAAGACACCTGCTGTGTACGCAGGTGAGGGAGTCCTGGATTAGGGGGTGTCCGGATGGCCAGACTATACCTTCAGCCGGACTCCTGGACTATGAAGATACAAGATTGAAGACCTCGTCCCGTGTCCGGAAGGGACTTTCCTTGGCGTGGAAGGCAAGCTTGGCGATACGGATATGCAGATGTCCTACCATTGTAACCGACTCTATGTAACCCTAACCCTATCCGGTGTCTATATAAACCAGAGGGTTTTAGACCGTAGGACGACACAATCATACCATAGGCTAGCTTCTAGGGTTTAGCCTCTCCGATCTCGTGGTAGATCTACTCTTGTACTACCCATATCATCAATATTAATCAAGCAGGACGTAGGGTTTTACCTCCATCGAGAGGGCCCGAACCTGGGTAAAACTTCGTGTCCCTTGCCTCCTGTTACCATCCGGCCTAGACGCACAGTTCGGGACCCCCTACCCGAGATCCGCCGGTTTTGACACCGACATTGGTGCTTTCATTGAGAGTTCCTCTGTGTCGTCGTCGTCAGGCCTGTGGCTCCTATGATCATCACTAGCGATGCAGTCCAGGGTGAGACCTTCGTCCCCGGACAGATCTTCGTCTTCGGCGGCTTCGCACTACGGGCCAATTCACTTAGCCATCTGGAGCAGATCGAAAGCTACGCCCCTGGCTGCCAGGTCAGATTTTGAAGTTTAAACTACACGGCTGACATCCGCGGAGACTTGATCTTCGACGGATTCGAGCCACTGCCGAGCGCGCCGCACTGTCACGACGAGCATGATCTAGCTCTGCCGCCAAAGCGCCCTGGAGGCCGCACCCGCATCGGCTTCGACCTTCAATTCGGAGCCAACTGCGCCGATCGAGGATGGGCGGTTGGACGCCGCCTCGGGGGCTGCGATCCCAACGATGATCGAGCCGAACACTAGCCCCGCACTCCATGAGACTCGTGAATCTAGGGAGCCGGACTCCTCTCCAGACTTCGAACCCTCCGCGCCTGTCGGTGTCAAAACCGGCGGATCTCGGGTAGGGGGTCCCGAACTGTGCGTCAAGGCCGGATGGTAATAGGAGACAAGGGACACGATGTTTTTACCCAGGTTCGGGCCCTCTCGATGGAGGTAATACCCTACTCCTGCTTGATTAATATTGATGATATGGGTAGTATAAGAGTAGATCTACCACGAGATCAAGGAGGCTAAACCCTAGAAGCTAGCCTATGGTATGATTGTTGTATATATCATCTATCGACTAGCCTGACCTCGGTTTATATAATGCACCAGAGGCCTAGGATAACAAGAGTCCTAGTCGAATACGCCGGTGGGGAGGAGTCCTTGTCTTGATCGCCAAGTCTTGTGGAATATTCCTTGTATGCGGCAGCTGTCCGAACTGGCCCATGAGTATACGGCCATGGGGGTCCTCGGCCCAATCTAATAGATCGGGAGATGACGTGGTGAGTACCCCCTAGTCCAGGACACCGTCAGTAGCCCCCTGAACCGGTCTTCAAGTTAGGGATGCTCCTCGATTCTTCCGAACTGTTCTTCATCTTCGGTTGACGGTCTTGAAAACTGGTTCAACAAATCTTCTCATCTTTGATCTTGAGGATCGCCGAAATGCATTCGGCGAGTTTACACGTCGGGTATCCGAGGAGCCCCTTTAAGTTTCTGGCCTTTATCAATGCCTTGTTATTTTTATGCCACACCTCGGGTTTGAAGTTGTTCCCGGGAGGCAGTGTCCTCTTGCATCTGAGCTCCAACGCCGGACTGCATTCGAGGTATCTTTTGCAGCCGAGCACCAACGCCGGACCGCTTCCCAGCTCTAATGCCGGAATGTATCCGAGCTCCAACGCCGGATTATGTATCCGAGCTCGAACGCCGGACTGTATCCGAGATCCAACGCCGGACTGTATCCGAGGTGTCGTAAATCACATTGGTTCAAAGAATTTTGAAGGAGTTTAGCCGAGCTTAATGCCTGAAATGCCCTCTATGGAGCCAGCCACTAGCGCCCGAGCTTTATGACGGACTGCTTCCGAGGTGGTGCACCACCCCGAATATGGGCCGATTTTTGTCAATATTTTTGATTGGTGCAATTTATTCTCTGCCGAGATATATAGCCAGTAGCCCTCAAGGTGGGTATCGGTCTAAAACCCGAGATGCACATGAAGGATGACATAAGACCGCTGATCCCAATAGCCGCTGAGACTCAGGTTGATTTGCAAAATCGGCCTGAGGATCAAGTCCTAGCTCGGCAGAATACTTCGGGACACTAAAAGCAGCATGCTCAGTCCTCGAGACTCAGGTTGGGTGCGACCGATCAACCTGAGGATCAAAATCTCCTCGGAAACTATATTGCACATAAAATTTTCTGCATTGAACAGGCAATGCAGTAGCCCCCGAGACACTGGTCGGGTGGCAACACCAGATTAGGGGATCGATGTGCCCCTTTAATATTTGTAAATAATAAGCCCGAAGCCCAGTAGCCCCCGAGCCTTAATGCGGGCACGGGTGGCCGAATTAAGGATCTATATCCATAGTAAAATCACAAATTATGTGTAATGACTCTATGTATCCAAGTACTTTATGTCATTGATGCTCGGATCCGCATTGTACAAAACTTTGTTGACCGACCATCGGCTTCCACCTCCTTGGCCAGTAGCCGAGGAGTGTTTGTCCTACTTTATCAAGCCTTTATGAGGGCAAAGATTTACAACAAACAAGGCAATCTGGCCATACGGTTTTATAAACAAAGGTACGCAGAGAGTTATATCACTGTTTAACAGAAGAAATGTCTTCCAAAGAAAATAGTCCCGCTATCGGTTCCTTTCTTTGGGTTGTCATGCTAAGCATGATCATTAAACCTCAGCTCTAATGTAAGAGCAAAATATTGAGGATTTAGTTTGGGAGGCTAGTTAATAGCCCCCGGTAGTGTTCGGCGACAGTTGGGGTCAAGCCGTAAACACTTCAGCCAATGTTATGAACGGCCCATCATTTAACATAGTCATCGGATCGCTGACCAGTTTACGCTTATTGTGAAAGTCAGTTTTCGGCTTTCTCCACTGAGGTGCTTAACCATGTGAGCTGGAAGCACAATCGCAGTGGTTCTCCCTTTGCACGCCTAGCCGAACAAAATGGAACGTAGGAAGCAAGTGCAGGAGCCGGGCAACCCAACTATTGACCGAAGACACAATTCGAAACCGATGCATATATAGCAATATCTGAGAATGTTTCTGCCGAATCCCTAAAGGCGTCCGGCGTTGCACTACGAGACTAATGCTGGAGAAGCACAAATAGTTTTAAAAGTGCCAAAAAGCTTGGAAAACCAAGAAACGTCAGTAAAAACATGACGTCCGAACAATATCAAGTGTTCGGTGCCAATTTGAAAGTTGGTCTGAGAAAAAAAAAGTGCTTCTGTCGTGCTTTAACATGATACATCCTATCTCAAGACTTCGAGCGGGTTAGCCTACGGCTTCAACCTCCTATCCCGAGGACGGAGTACTTCTCATCAGGCCAGTTTAGCAAACTAAACTCTAGCGGCTTTGAGAGAGAAATTAGGCTCCCCGGGCAGTGACCGCACACTCGTGTCGAAAAAGGAGTGATAAATAATAATAAAACTTTGCAACGACTAAGAAGAAGAACACTTATTATAAAACAGCTCAAATAAACTTAAGAGCCCCCAAATGACTTGGGTAGAAGAATGATTGCATGTACCGAAGTACTTATATCATATCTATGTTCAACCGAACTTTAAACGCGTCTTAACCGACCGTCAGCTTCTCCCTCTTCGGTCAAGGACCAAAAAGTGTCATGTACTCCATCGGTCGAGAATATCGACGGTGTTCCCAATAACCATGCAATTAGGCCATAAGGCTGTAACAGACAAAGCACGCTCAGGGAACTTATGCTATATTACCGTGAAGTGTAAGAAGCATCTTCGAAGAAAATAGTACCCCCACCGATACCTTTCTTCGGTGCTCATTGTTATTATGAGACTTGTGCAATAGATTTTTTGTACTCATGAGTTCCGTTGTGTGCCGACCATCATTGAAAACTATAAGAGCGCTAGCTTTCGGCTTCACCCAGTCTGAGGTCCGGCTCGGTTGACCCAATTGTGACAATCGCAGAGGTGCTCCCTTTACTCCCTAGCCGAACAATCGGGAACGTTGGGGTAAACACAGGAGCGAGGCAACCCATCTTGCAAATCGCTTAAGTCAATATGGTGCATATTGTGGCATAATACACGAACAAGGAACGAAGCCGTACAAGTATAATCATATGCAAGAGGAAAAGCTTCATAAATGAAGCCCCAAGTGAATTGGGTCCTTGAATTTGTGTGTCACAAACAAAGTTTGTACAAGGAAATTTTTTACAAGCAATTTTTTTTCCAAAAAAGTATAATGCTTGGTCGAACCGAACACAAGTTAGAAATTAAAGCTTTGAGCATGAAAGAGACTTAGCTGGTTAATGTGTTCGGTATTGATGACACGGTCCGAGCTTGATGCGGGGCAAGGTTCCATCCCCCAAGCTGGTCCTGAGGTGGCGGAGCGGAGAGCTCGACACGCCGAAGTGGTGACATAGCACGGTCAATGCAGACCGGCAGAGTGACGCCGAAGTCCCCGGATCATTTTCCTGTGCACAAAAAATAGTGCAAACCGGAGATAATAGTGATAATGATAATTAAAAAAATGTGTTGCATAATAAATAATTTATGCAAAGTGAGGAATAGAAGAAATATGGCCTGGCGCCGAAGTCAATGTCGATGCAGGGCGTCGGCGTGATGTAGTAAAGGCGTGGCAAAGCCTGAATTCACAGGTCGGTCCGAGCTTCGGATGCGGCATTCGCCGGACTATGTACGGAAACTGATCGAACCACCACGCGACCGTCATTAATGCGGTCACCATTTGATAGACCTGTGTACATATCATGGACAAACCAGAGTAATAATTCCTTGGGAAAAATGAACCCAAACAAGCAAAAAATACTGGGATTAATAGCACCTGGTTTATTTGTTGTAGCAATCCGAAGGAAGGTGATTCCCAAAATTGGGACTCGCTCTGCACACCCATTTCCTGATGGGCGATAAAACGACGACATGGCAATGCTGGTAAAGGTTGACTCGCTGAGGCAAAGCCCTCGGCCCAGCTAACGTGACGGAGCTAGTCGGCTAGTGACGCCGAAGTGTCCGGAGTAGGTTGATGAAGAGATGGCGAAGCCCCCGGTCCAGCCGAGATGTCGAAGCCTCGACGTCAGCCGATGAGTCGAAGAAGGTCGGCATGACAGACACCAGCTTGAAGAAGCAATAGTGCGGCCCTGTCGATGCAGGTCGTGACGTGGTTGATGCCGGCTTGATGAAGCGACCGTGCGGCGATGCCGGTATGCCCGCTCCGTGTAATCCGTGGGGCGGCGATGTTGATGATGATTTATCCTTCGTGATGCCGGACTCTTGTTCGGCTTGCCGAGATGATGATCCGAAGAAGTTGAGCTCGGCTAAAGTGACGACGTGTCTAGCGCAGGTCGGCAGCCGTGGAGTAATATTGCCGGACTGATTTGACACCAGCATGATGTTGAAGATCATGTTCAAAAGATCTTAAAGTTAGTGGGATGTGTTCGGGAACGAAACACAATACCCCATACAAAACTTCCTTCAAAAGGGATGTCCGAAATCCTGTTCATAAAAAAGACGAACTCGGGTCGGATTCGTTTTCGCACAAAAAACAGATCCGAAAAGTGATGCACTAATCGGAAGGTTCCCGGAGTTTGGACGGTCGGATGGAGCTGAAATTTTGAGAGGTGGTAGATATAGGAATTCCGCAGCCGATCAACGGTTGGATCTTTCAAAGGACGTCCAAGCTAGAAGCTGGACACCACGTCCTAAACTCATCCAGATTCCCGCCAGATTTGACAGGGCTCCGGTATATCATAGATTGCCAGAGATTCCTCCATCGGAACTCGACGAAATTTTCCAGGGTTGTTGTAGACTCGATTCCGCACAATTCCACTGAAGTGATCGTTAAAGCGATGCTCGAGCAGGCGGTGGCGGCGGATACGCGTTCGCTGTTTGGAAAAACAACACGGTCACTTGAGGGCAATGTTGACGTTGAGCCCCTGAGCTCCATAGATGATTCCTCCGTGATCTTGATAGAGATCGGAGTTGATGTTTGATGAAGGCCCTCGTCTGAACATGGTGATCCGAACACGGGGCGCAATTCTTGGTCGAACCAAGGTGACCAGTCGAGCTGGTGACGAAGATGCCGAAGTCGCAGTTGATCTGCAGGCGAGCCATCAATCCTTTTGTCGATCACACAGCGGAACTCTCAATGAAAGCACCAATGTCGGTGTCAAAACTGGCGGATCTCAGGTAGGGGGTCCCGAACTGTGCGTCAAGGCCGGATGGTAACAGGAGACAAGGGACACGATGTTTTTACCCAGGTTCGGGCCCTCTCGATGGAGGTAATACCCTACTCCTGCTTGATTAATATTGATGATATGGGTAGTACAAGAGTAGATCTACCACGAGATCAAGGAGGCTAAACCCTAGAAGCTAGCCTATGGTATGATTGTTGTATATATCATCTATCGACTAGCCTGGCCTCGGTTTATATAATGCACCAGAGGCCTAGGATAACAAGAGTCCTAGACGAATACGCCGGTGGGGAGGAGTCCTTGTCTTGATCACCAAGTCTTGTGGAATATTCCTTGTATGCGGCAACTGTCCGAACTGGCCCATGAGTATACGGCCATGGGGGTCCTCGGCCCAATCTAATAGATCGGGAGATGACGTGGTGAGTACCCCCTAGTCCAGGACACCGTCAGCGCCCCTGCCGATCGAATCCGATTGGGCGCCGATCATGGAGTTTATTGCCGCGTACATCTTTCAGCACTCGCCTTTCGGCGATATTCTGAAGACACTGAAGTCTCTCTCTTTATCAGGAGAGCCCTGGCCGGACTACGGTCAGCAAGGTTGGGGTACAAACGATGAAGAAATTCAAAGCCCACCCACCACCCACTTTGTAGCCACTGTCGACGATTTAACCGACATGCTCGACTTCGACTTCGAAGACATGGACGGTATGGACGCCGATGAAGGAGACGATGAAGAACCAGCGCCTATTAGGCCCTGGAAAGCCACCTCGTCATATGACATATACATGGTGGACACCTCAAAAGAAGGAGATGGCGATGGAACAACGGAGGATGACCCCTCCAAGAAACAGCCTAAGCGCCGGCGTCAGCGGCGCCGATCAAAATCCCGCCAAAACAAATACGGTGATTCTAGCACGGGAGATAATAATACTCCGGAGAGTGCCGAAGAAAACCCCCTCTAGCAAGATTTAGCACAGGAGGATGGAGAAACCAGCCCTCATGAGAGAGCGGCAGACAGAGAGGTCGAGGACGATAATTATATGCCTCCCTCCGAAGACGAGGCAAGCCTCGACGACGACGAATTTGTCGTGCCAGAGGATCCCGTCGAGCAAGAGCGTTTTCAACGCAGGCTTATGGCCACGGCAAGAAGCCTCAAGAAAAAACAACAACAACTTAAAGCAGATCAAGATTTGCTAGTCGACAGATGGACTGAAGTCCTTGCGGCCGAAGAGCATAAACTCGAACGCCCCTCCAAGAGCTACCCAAAGCGCAGGTTGCTACCCCGACTAGAGGAGGAAGCACTTAAACCTGCATCACCTGCACTCGATACGGCCGATCGGCCACCTCGTGGCCGCGACAGAGATGCCTCTCGGCCCTCCACTCAAGCCGCACCCCGTACCAAGGCACGGGAAAATGCGCCGGACCTACGAGATATGTTGGAGGACAAGGCAAGGCAAACAAGAGCGATCTACGGATCGCGTGGGCGCCCCATGACTCGAGAAGGTAACCGTCACGCCGGCCATAAATTCGGCAGGGCCGAACACAGTAGACAATGCTCATTGGAGCTACGTCGTGATATAGCCAAGTACAGAGGTG
This sequence comes from Triticum urartu, assembly GCF_003073215.2. Classification (NCBI taxonomy): domain Eukaryota; kingdom Viridiplantae; phylum Streptophyta; class Magnoliopsida; order Poales; family Poaceae; genus Triticum; species Triticum urartu. Next base: position 556,968,666 of record NC_053028.1, read on the forward strand.
CCGCACACCCACTATGCTTCACAGACGAAATAATGGATCATCAAATCCGCGAGGGTTTCAAACCCGTAAATATCAAATCATATGATGGCACAACAGATCCTGCGGTGTGGATCGAGGATTATCTCTTTCATATCCACATGGCCCGCGGCGATGATTTCCATGCCATCAAATACCTCCCACTCAAGCTTAAAGGACCAGCTCGGCATTGGCTTAACAGCTTGCCAACATGATCAATCAGTTGTTGGGAGGACCTGGAAGCCGCATTCCTCAACAATTTCTAGGGCACTTATGTGCGACCCCTAGATGCAGATGACCTAAGTCACGTAATTCAGCAGCTAGAGGAATCGGCCAGGCAATTCTCGACACGGTTCCTAACAAAGAAAAATCAAATAGTCGACTGTCCGGACGCTGAGGCCCTAGCAGCCTTCAAGCACAATATCCGTGACGAGTGGCTCGCCCGACACCTTGGACAGGAAAAGCCGAAGTCTATGGCAGCACTCACGACACTCATGATCCGCTTTTGTGCGGGAGAAGACAGCTGGCTTGCTCGTAGCAACAATATGACCAAGAACCCTGGTAATTCGGATACCAGGGACAGTAGTGGCAGGTCGCGTCGCAACAAGCAGAAGCGCCGCATTAACGGCGACAATGCTGAGGATACGGCCGTTAATGCCGGATTCAGAGGCTCTAAATCCGGTCAGCGGAAAAAGCCATTCAAAAGGAATCCTAGGGGCCTGTCCAGTTTGGACCGAATACTCGACCGCTTGTGCCAGATACATGGCACCCCCGAAAAGCCGACCAATCACACCAACAGGGATTGTTGGGTGTTCAAGCAGGCAGGCAAGTTAAACGCCGAAAATGAAGACAAGGGGCTGCATAGCAATGACGACGAGGAGCCCCGGCCGCCGAACAACAATGGGTAGAAGGGTTTTCGCACACAAGTGCGGATGGTGAACATGATATAGGCAACCCACGTCCCCAAAAGGGAGCGAAAGCACGCGTTAAGGGACGTATACGCGGTAGAGCCAGTCGCCCCAAAGTTCAACCCATGGTCCTCCTGCCCGATCACCTTTGATCGAAGGGACCATCCCACTAGCATCCGTCATGGCGGATTCGCCGCATTGTTTCTAGCCCCAATTATTGACGGATTTCATCTCACTAGAGTCCTTATGGACGGCGACAGCAGCCTGAACCTGCTTTACCAGGATACAATGCGGAAAATGGGCATAGATCCCTCGAGGATTAAGCCCACCAAAACAACCTTTAAAGGCGTAATACCAGGTGTAGAGGCCAACTGTACAAGCTCAGTCACACTTGAAGTGGTCTTCGGATCTCCGGATAATTTCCGAAGTGAGGAGTTAATCTTCGACATAGTCCCATTCCGCAGTGGCTATCACGCACTGCTTGGGCGAACCGCATTCGCCAAGTTCAATGCGGTACCGCACTGTGCATACCTTAAGCTCAAAATGCGAGGCCCTCGAGGAGTAATTACGGTCAATGGAAACACCAAACGCTCCCTCCAAACGGAGGAGCACACGGTGGCCCTTGCAGCAGAAGTACAAAGCAGCCTCTCCAGGCATTTCTCCAGTCCGGCCATTAAACGACTAGACACCGTCAAGCGCGCCCAGAGTAACCTACAACAAGACCGCCTGGCACGACCCAAGCAGGCATAGCAATGCGGCCCCAACCCCAGCCCTCACAAAAATGCGATACCAGTACTTCGCGTACATAACTATGCTCTAGAAATACCATGGGTACAGGGGGAGGGGCACCATCACGGCATGCCCGAAACACGGCTTAAACCGTACCAGGGGCTGCCGATTTTTTAATTTTCTCTTACTTTCAGGACTCCACTCTTCGGAAGGCCCGTTCGGCAGTTCAATTGCCGAACAAACGATGCAAGAACCAGGGAATCAGACAAGCCACGCCGCATTAAAGAACTCCCAGGTGGTGTCTATCATGAGCAGTATACCTGTTTCGCATACTATTCCGCAGCTTGCCCCTGGAACAGACACGTTAAATAGTCCAACCTTTTGCTTATCGCATTATTTGTATCGTTCTGCTTTGATCGCAGCCCTCTTTAATAAACAACGCATAGCTTTTTTCTATTTTGGCATTACTCTTTTTTAATATATGTTCCTTAACGACATGTTGCATCCGTACACTTTGGTACGACCAAAATACGCCAGGGGCTTTAGTACCCCTCAATATGGTGTGAGAAGTCCGAACACTTTAACAAGTGCGGCACCCCGAACTTATAGCATTATATGCATCGGCTCCGAATCATGTCTTGGGTTAATAGTTGGGTTTGCCCGGCTCCTATGTTTTGGTGCCTTACGTTCCGCTATATCGGCTAAGGTAGCACTAGGAGAACCACTGCGATTGTGCCCCAGTTGAGCTGGGTCGAGCACCACAGTGGAGAAAGCTAAAACTGACTGTCATGATGAAGCGAGAGCTGGTCGCTGTTCGAGAGGTTTTTTGAGTCCCTAAAGACTAATGCCGCTTAGAGCGAGGAGCCGGCTCTGTCCAGCCAAGGCGTGGATAGCGCCCCGAACTCGGTCTTCCGAATACCAGGGGCTTCGCCGAAATTTAAAATTATAGAATTCTATGGCTAAGTGAGAGTGTTCACGCATTATAGTACGATTACCTTGTTCGTTGGGCTGAGCGCCTCCCTTGAAGGACCCAAACATGGGAAAAAGAGCGCTCAGGTTTATCCCCGAACACCCCAGCACTAGCGACACGGGGGCAGAAGCCGATGACTTGCCATCTCTCAGAATTGATAAATAGCCGCACAGAAGGTAATATTTTAAATTCCAACAGCATTGCTTAGCGCATATGAACAAGTTTTCAGCGCACAGGACAAAACGAGCAAGTTTCACTCAAAAATTACATCCCTAGAACATTCATCCACCACAAGGCAGGCACCCTTCAGAACATCCTTATAATAATTCTCAGGCTTGCGATGCTCTTTCCCCGGCGATGGCCCGTCCTTCACAAGCTTCTTAGCATCCAGCTTGCCCCAGTGCACCTTAGCATGGGCAAGGGCCCTACGGGCACCTTCAATGCAGACGGAGCACTTGATGACTTCGAGCCTTGGACAGGCCTCCACCAGCCGCCGCACCAGCCCGAAATAGCTCCCAGGCAGAGCCCCTCCAGGCCACAGCCGAACTATGAGGCCCTTCATGGCCCGTTCGGCCGCCTTGTGGAGCTCGACCAATTGCTTTAGCTGGTCGCTCAGGGGCACGGGGTGTCCGGCCTCAGCATACTGAGACCAGAACACCTTCTCTGTCGAGCTGCCCTCCTCGGCTCGATAGAATGCGGCAGAATCGAACACACTCCGGGGAAGATCTGCGAACGCTCTGGGAGAGCTCCGAATTCGGGTAAGTAACAAGTAACTCACGTTTATGTGTTTGCTTTGCATAAAGAATGCCTTACCCACCGCTATCTTCTTCACCTCATCCAACTCCTGGAGGGTCTTCTGGGATTCAGCCTTGGCAAACTTGGCATTTTCAATAGCCACCGCGAGCTCGGACGCTCGCGTCTTTGAGTCAAGCTCCAAACTCTCATGTTTTTCCATGAGAGCCTGGAGCTCTTGCCGTACCTTGCCAACCTCGGCCTCATACTTCTCCTGCTCGGTGCGCTCTGTGGCCGCCCTCTTCTCGGCCTCGACCAGCGCTTACTTAAGGGTCGCCACCTCAGATGTGGCCCCTACAATAGCCATGATAATCCTGTCATTTTTTGCAATTGCACCTTTATATATATATATTTAAACAAGGTATTTCTTACCTTCATTGTCCTCGAGCTGCTTCTTGGCACGCCCGAGCTCTTGCTCGGACCGCTCGAGGTTCTGCTTTAGCATGTCCACTTCCGTAGTCAGTGCGACGGACGCAAGCAGAGAAGCCTGCATACGCATATTGACTCATTTTTGTTAGACTCCTGCGAATTTATTTGATCCTCTATTCGGCTTTTCTTCCCGAACGCCAAACAGAGCATCAGGGGCTACTATCTATGCGGTAATATTATTTACACATTCTTTACTTACCTCAAAGCCTGTTAAAAGGCTAGTACAAGCTTTAGTCAGTCCGATCTTGGCGGACTGAACCTTCTGGACCACCGCACTCATAATGGTGGGGCGCTCCTCGTTGATGGAGGCGCCTTGGAGCGCCTCCAACAGATTGTCTGGCGCCTCCGGTTGGACGGGGGTCACTGGCACGGTAGGCTTGCTCCTCTTGGAAGGAGGTCCCCCGCCGGACTCTGGAACCTTTGAAGGTTCCGGAGCGGTGTCCGGCCTAGAGCCGAACTTGGAGCCCTGGGGGGTTTCATCCCCTTTACTCCTGGAGTCCGGGAGGTCGCCTTGCGGCGCCTCCAGGACCACCTCCTCCCAGCTTGGAACCTGTTGGGATAACACTTCAGTGTCGTCCGTAGGGCGGGGGGAGGAAGCCGTCGGAAGCGAGTTCACATCCGACGAGTCCAGTGAGCCGCTCGACAACGCGTCGAGCCGGTCTTTGGGTGGGCTGCATAAACATATCCGACATAAGGGAAAGCTGTGCAATAAACGAATACTATGAATTACTCTGGTATCTGGATACTTACGATTTCGCCAGGGGCTTGGCCCTGGTCGGCCACTCCTCTTCGCCATCGTCGGCATTGGTGGAGTAGTCCGGAGGAAGGGTTTTCCCCTTCTTGGACCCTTCAGCCTCCCCAGTTGGGGCAGCCTTCCTTTTCTTCCCTTCCCCCGCTGGAGGGGGTGAGGTCACTTCTTCCTCCTCCTCGTCTTCATGGGAGGAGTGCGTCTTGGAGCCGTCGGATGATGGATCCGACACCTCCTGGCGCCGGGCACTCTTTCGAGTCCCCGTGGCCTTCTTCGTGGCCTTCTTCTCCGGCACCACATAGGGTGCCGGAACCAGCAGCTTCGCCAAGCGGGCATCAGCTGGGTCTTCGGGCAAGGGAGCCGGACAGTCGATCTGTCCGGACTTCGCCTTCCAACTCTGTCAAAGGGAAGGGAGCTTAGATCCCACATTGAGTTAAACTATGGAAAACCAATACCCTGTAAAAAGGTACAAACAACTTACCGCACTAGCGTGACGCTGCGCGCTGAATCCGCGAACCTCGGTGGCGGATGTGGGAGCCTCGGCGCCCTAGAAAAGCACCTTCCAGGCATCTTCGTACGTAGTGTCGAAGAGCCTGCTCAGAGTTCGGTGCTGCGCTGAGTTGAACTCCCACAGATTGAAAGCCCGTTGTTGACACGGGAGGATTAGGCGGATGAGCATAACCTGGACTACATTGACGAGCTTGAGCTGCTTGTCCACCAGGGTTTGGATGCATGTTTATAGTCCAGTCACCTCTCCTTTGTTGCCCCAGGACAGGACCGTCACTTTCCAGGACGTGAGCCGCATTGGGGGTCCGGACCGGAACTCGGGGGCTTCGACCCACTCAGGGTAATATTGGTTGCATCTTTCATATGGTGTCTAGCTTGCATTACTTCTATTTTCTTGAAAATCCTTCTGCTTAGTTTGCACATCATAACTGTGAATATGTCATGCTGTCCTGTTTTTCTTACATATTCCATCCTCATATGGTTGTATTACATCAAAGTATTGCTTGTCTGTATCATGCATCAATGAGTTCTGAAGAGTGATTTTATTCTTTTGTGTTGTGGGTACAGCTTGACATGGCAAAGTCAAAAAAGAGTAAGGAAAATAATATAGTAGGGAGTGCTGTTACTCGTCGGGTGAAACGAAAAATGTTCTACCATCGAGATTCTGCTGGTACTTATAGTGAAGTAGAAGGTCCAAGTCCACCGGCTAAATCTACAAACGCAGTATCACCTGCTCTACCAGCTGCAACATCCGCTTCAACTATACCAGCATCTCAACCAGTTACTCATTCGTTTGCTCCAGAACTGGCCAGTTCCCAAGCTTCCTTCACACCTAACACTACTTCCGAAGCACTGCTGACACAACATGACTTGGCAAGATCAGATGAACCTCATGAGCATCAACACCAAGACGGTACCTGACCGAGTCAAGTTGCAGTTGCATGCTCCTTTATATGTACTCTCACAGTTTGATGTACACTAACACTTTCCATATTCGTTGTTGAACTAGCACCATGGCGCAAGCAGAAAACAGACATCAGGGATAATGCTTGATAGATTAACAAAATCTAAAGGAGAAAGAATGGAGATCCATTTTGAGGCAGGTTTAAAAAGGCCACGTGATGCTACAGAGTCAGCCACGTTAGTATCAGAGGCAGCAGTTGCCGTTAGGTGTCATGCACGTATCCTCCCAATGTGGATCTAGTACAAGAATGAGAAAGACAATACCCAGTTTAACACCTTCCTTGACCATTTATCCGTAAGATATGTTATTCATCGCAATTAGTAATATTGTCTTGCTCTGTCCCATACTTTCTAGCTTCCTCCTAATAAGACTCACATTCTTTTTTTCAACAGATGAGGTTCAAGTTGGATCCGAAAGATGATGCAACTAAACAAGCATGCACTCATGTTTTTCAGTATGCTCAACGACAGCATCGGTACCACCTTAGAAAATCTCACTTTGAAGGCAAGGCTAACAATGAAATCGCCCAAACATCTCCAGTGGAATATATTACAGATGATGACTGAACAACCCTTGTTAAACACTGGTCTGATCCAAAGTATCAGGTAGGCTATATGTATTTGATCAGACCACATATTGAACTTGTATTTATGTATGTGCCTTACAAGTGTATATTCTTCTAGGCTAACTGTTTTAAGAACAAAACCAACCATTCTAAAGTGAAATTCCAACAGACAACAGGATCTCATAGCTATATTGCACACTACGAGGCTCTTGTAAATAGCTGCTACTTCCTTCTTTTTTTGTGTGCCATATTATTGTATCTATATTGGCTTGTTCCAAATACAGAGGAAAGCCCGTGCGGACCAAAAAGAACCCGAACCGAATGTAGTGAAAATCTTCAAGGATTGCCTCACCAGCAAGATGAAGGGCATGAGCACACCAGTTCAAGCCGCTGTTGTAAGTCCTTACTCCTCTTGCCTTGAACTGATTGGTACTGTGATGTGTTCATTTAACTACTTGGTTTGCATCCAAGCTTACTCCTCTTGCCTTGAACTGATTGGTACTGTGATGTGTTCATTTAACTACTTGGTTTGCATCCAATGTCAGTTACTCTGTTCACTTTTATTCACAGTTGTCTTAACGTATCATTTCACCTTGCATGGTTTAAAAGAGATGAAGGATATTCTTTTGGTCTTGATCTGTAATCTAGTTGTTATGTTCACGTGCGCACACAATGATAAAATAGCCTGTTTGTTTTATATCTGTTTGCCCATGATATGAATGGTGTCATACTATGTTCATCCTACTTTAAACCATGTCTCTTTATCCTTAGATGTCAATGAATATGAGGAAATCGACAATACAGTAGGCATGCTACATGGACATATGTTCCGAAAGTGATTTTATTATGTAGTTGGCACTACAATACATGCTAATGTATTACAGTAGTTCACCAAAATAAGTTATGTATAAACGTTTAACCTACTTTGTTTGTTTTTGTCTCATTAGTAAATTATCTGGTACACTAATCTACAAGTTCAAAATTTCAGGAAGCTATGGAACAAATGATTGAACAGCCACAACCACCTGAAGATGACGAGGCTACTACAGGCACAATGTCACCTCTTGCTGCAGTGCGTCAGTATCTCTCCACTAACAGTGCAAAAAGCACCTTCCTGCGTAATTCTGGGTTGGTTGTCAAGGTAACCTCGTCCAAATCAACTACTGAACAAAATCTTCTTGCTAGACAGAGTGATATATCTGTGCTCCAGACACAAGTCCAATCCCTAATGGACGTTGTTTCGAAACAAGAATAGTGGTTGAGAAATGTCGTCAAGATATGAATGGTTTTGAAACCAGACTATCAGACATTCGCTTTGTTGTTCAAGAGCAATGGCGGAAAAAGGTGGAGATCGTGCTGCTCCATCAGATTCTACAGCCTGAAACATTAGCACTCAGGTCAAACGATTTGTGCTTCTATACATCTGATGGTGCTTTTATCTGGAAGGACTGTAAACTTTATGCCAACAGGCCTTTTGTTGTATGGTTGGAATTTATTTTGTTGTGATACAACATTTATGATGCTGCCTCAGGCTGCAGTAATTACGACGCTATTTTTGTATAGTGTAGGTTTATCTTAGTAATGTATTCGGCCGAAAGCTTCGTAGGAGCCCAACATGCCAACATTCGTCGGGCCCATTCCAATTGGGCTAAAAACGATTATGGGCCGAAATTGGCATGTAGCCCACTAAAAATATCTGGGCCTAAATTACCATAAGCTTTCATATTTTTCTGGTAGGCCTATGCCCATAGTGGGCCTTTAACAGGCCTAAACATAATTTGGGCCCTTAGTAAAAATAGGCCGTTTACAGGTGTAAATATCTCAAGCCCATAAAAAACATGGGCCTTTAATAAACCAAAAGTGAGATTGGGCCCTGATTGTGCCAAATAACCCACTGGACTTAGCAGGCTGAAATGATGGCCCATTTACGATGCGGATCTTTGACAGGCCAAAATTCGTATGGGCCGTAAATACGCCGACCTAATACACGGGCCTTTAATAGGCCGGAACTTCGGTCAGGCTAGATTATCATCATTTTTTATATGGGCCATTAATGGGCCAGATGTGACGTTGGGCCACATATGGCCCATGGTTTATGTCCGGCGTTAACAGGCCGAAAATGACAACAGGCCGAAAGTGGCCCAAAGCTATAGTGGGCCTCTAACAGGCCGAATGTCAGACATGGCCGAATATGACCCAAATCCTTCATGGTCATTTATGGGCCGAAAGTTTTGATGGCCTGTAAATGGGACCAAATGAAGCCGTACCTTTAACAGGCTGGAAATACACCGGGTCGTAATTCGGACCAATTACTTAGCGGACTGTTAACGGGCCAGAAGTGACCATGGGCCGCGTTGATGACAAGTTTAGGACAGGCCATTGACGGGCTGATTTGATAGAGAATGTTGGGCCTTTAGCTGGGCCGGCCCATTATGGTCTGCAAAATCTTGTGGGCCTTTAGCTGGGCCAGCCCATTGTGGTCCGCAAAATCTTGTGGCCCTTTAGCTGGGCCAGCCCATTATGGTCTGCAAAATCGTGTGGGCCTTTAGCTGGGCTGGCCCATTATGGTCCGCTAAATTTTGTGGGCCTTTAGCTGGGCCGACCCATTATGGTCCGCTAAATCTTATGGTCCTTCGGTTGGGCCGGCCCATTTAAACTTTGTGGGCCACTTTTGGGCCGGTCCATGTGTCAACATATCATAGGCCCATCTCGACCGTTGGATGACTGACACCTGTGCCAACGCGGAGCTGACGCGTGGACCTGTCAGCCAATGAGAATTTTACACGTGGAAAGTCGACATTGGTCGTGGCTGCTAACGGGTTATCGGATCCAAAATCCGACCCGATAGCTTAACGGCGTTCCGTTACGGTGGATGCCACATGTCGGTCACCCTTGACGAAAGCACTTATGTGACGCGCGATTTATCGTCATGGAAGTGGACACTTCCGTGATGATAATTTTGGTAATGTCATGGAACACTTCTACGACAGCACAGGTATGACTATCTTGATTCTGTCATAAATTTGTCATGGATGTACATGCATGACAGAAAATGCGACCTACTGTGACAAACACGTATCATCACGGAAGTGTATTTTTTTGTAGTGCAAGGCACCCCAAGGTAAAATTCAAGTACAACCAAAATCCTAAGCTTGGGGATGCCTCGGAAGGCATCCCCTCTTTCGTCTTTGTCTATCGGTAACTTTACTTGAGGCTATATTTTTATTCACCACATGATATGTGTTTTTCTTGGAGCATCTTGTATAATTTGAGTCTTTGCCTTTTATTTTACCACAATCATACTTGTTGTACACACCTTTTGGGAGAGACACGCATGAATCGGAATTTATTAGAATACTCTATGTGCTTCACTTATATCTTTTGAGCTAGATAATTTTGCTCTAGTGCTTCACTTATATCTTTTTAGAGCATGGTGGTGGGTCTATTTTATAGAAATTATTGATCTCCCATGCTTCACTTATATTATTTTGAGACTCTTTTAGAACAACATGGTAATTTGCCTCGGCATAAAACTAGTCCTAATATGATGGGCATCCAAGATGGGTATAATAAAAACTTTCATATAAAGTGCGTTGAATACTATGAGAAGTTTGATGCTTGATGATTGTTTTGAGACATGAGGATGGTGATATTAGAGTCATGCTAGTTGAGTAGTTGTGAATTTGAGAAATACTTGTGTTGAGGTTTGCAAGTCCCGTAGCATGCACGTATGGTAACCATTGTGTAACAAATTTGAAGCATGAGGTGTTTCTTTGATTGTCTTCCTTATGAGTGCCGGTCGGGGACGAGCGATGGTATTTTCCTACCAATCTATCCCCCTAGGAGCATGCGCGTAGTGCTTGGTTTTGATGACTTGTAGATTTTTGTAATAAGTATGTGAGTTCTTTATGACTAATGTTGAGTCCATGGATTATACACACTCTCACCCTTCCACCGTCGCTAGCCTCTCTAGTACCATGCAACTTTCGCTGGTACCATAAACCCACGATTTACCTTCCTCAAAACAGCCACCATACCTACCTATTATGGCATTTCCATAGCCATTCCGAGATATATTGCCATGCAACTTTCCACCGTTTCGTTTATTATGACACACTCCATCATTGTCATATTGCTTTGCATGATCATGTCATTGACATTGTACTTGTGGCAAAGCCACCATTCATAATATTTTCATACATGTCACTCTTGATTCATTGCACAGCCCGGTACACCGCCGGTGGCATTCATATAGAGTCATATTTTGTTCTAAGTATCAAGTTGTAATTCTTGAGTTGTAAGTAAATAAAAGTATGATGATCTTCATTATTAGAGCATTGTCCCATGTGAGGAGATAAAAAAGAAAGGTCAAAGAAAAAAAAGAGAAGGCCCAAAAAAGAGATAAAAAGAGAGAAGGGACAATGCTACTATCCTTTCTCCACACTTGTGCTTCAAAGTAGCACCATGATCTTCATGATAGAGAGTCTCTTATTTTGTCACTTTCATATACTAGTGGGAATTTTCGTTATAGAACTTGGCTTGTATATTCCAACAATGGGCTTCCTCAAAATGCCCTAGGTCTTCGCGAGCAAGCAAGTTGGATGCACACCCACTTAGTTTCTTTTGTTGAGCTTTCATATATTTATAGCTCTAGTGCATCCGTTGCATGGCAATCCCTACTCACTCACATTGATATCTATTGATGGGCATCTCTATAGCCCACTAATACGCCTAGTTGATGTGAGACCATCTTCGTCCTGTTTGTCTTCCCCACAACCACCATTCTATTGCGTGAAAGTTGAAAAAGTTTGAGAATACTAAAGTATGAAACAATTGCTTGGCTTGTCATCGGGGTTGTGCATGATTTGAATATTTTGTGTGACGAAGATGGAGCATAGCCAAACTATATGATTTTGTAGAGATGAACTTTCTTTGGCCATGTTATTTTGAGAAGACATGATTACTTTGTTAGTATGCTTGAAGTATTATTATTTTTATGTCAATATTAAACTTTTGTCTTGAATCTTTGGGATCTGAACGTTCATGCCACAATAAAGAAAATTACATAGATAATTATGTTAGGTAGCATTACACATCAATTTTTTTGTTTTTATCATTTACCTACTCGAGGACGAGCATGAATTAAGCTTGGGGATGCTTGATACGTCTCCAACGTATCTATAATATTTGATTGTTCCATGCTATTATATTATCTGTTTTGGATGTTTAATGGGATTTAATATGCTCTTTTATATTATTTTTGGGACTAACCTATTAACCGGAGGCCCAATGCCAGTTTCTATTTTTTTTTGCCTATTTTAGAGTTTCGCAGAAAAGGAATACCGAACAGAGTCCAAACGGAATGAAACCTTCGCGATGATCTTTCTTGGACCGAAAGTAAACTAGAAGACTTGGAGTCGAAGTCTGGAACTCCACGAGGCAGGAGGGCGTGCCCAGGGGGTAGGCGCGCCCCCACCCTCATGGGCCCCTCGTAGCTCCACCGACGTACTTCTTTCACCTATATATACTCTTATACCCTAGATCGATCGCAGAGAGCCATGAAACCACTTTTCCACCGCCACAACCTTCTGTACCCGTGAGATCCCATCTTGGGGCCTCTTTCGGCGATCTGCCGGAGGGGGAATCGATCACGGAGGGCTTCTACATCAACACCATAGCCTCTCCGATGAAGCGTGAGTAGTTTACCACAGACCTTCGGGTCCATAGTTATTAGCTAGATGACTTCTTCTCTCTCTTTGATTCTCAATACAAAGTTCTCCTCGATGTTCTTGGAGATCTATTCGATGTAATAATCTTTTGCGGTGTGTTTGCCAAGATCAGATGAATTGTGGGTTTATGAACAAGATTATCCATGAATATTATTTGGTTCTTCTCTGAATTCTTATATGCATGATTTGATATCTTTGCAAGTCTCTTCGAATTATCGGTTTATTTTGGCCTACTAGATTGATCTTTCTTGCAATGGGAGAAGTGCTTAGCTTTGGGTACAGTCTTGTGGTGTCCTTTCCTAGTGATAGTAGGGCAGCAAGGCACGTATTTTATTTTTTTTCCATCGAGGATAAAAAGATGGGGTTTATATCATATTACTTGAGTTTATCCCTCTACATTATGTCATCTTGCTTAATGCGTTACTCTGTTCTTATGAACTTAATACTCTAGATGCATGCTGGATAGCGGTCGATGTGTGGAGTAATAGTAGTAGATGCAGAATTGTTTTGATCTACTTGACACGGACGTGATTCCTATATTCATGATCATTGCCTTAGATATCTTCATAACCATGCGCTTTTCTATCAATTGCTCGGCAGTAATTTGTTCACCCACCATAATACATGCTATCTTGAGAGAAGCCACTAGTGAAACAAATGGCCCCTGGGTCTCTTTTTTATTATATTGCATCTCTTTTATTTACATTGCATCTCATTTACTATTTTGCAATCTTTACTTTCCAATCTATACAACAAAAAATCCAAAAATATTTATCTTACTATCTTTATGAGATCTCACTTTTGCTAGTGACCGTGAAGGGATTGACAACCCCTTTATCGCATTGATTGCAAGGTTCTTGAATGTTTGTGCAGGTACTAGGTGACTTGTGCATTGTCTCCTACTAGATTGATACCTTGGTTCTCAAAACTAAGGGAAATACTTACGCTACTTTGCTGCATCATCCTTTCCTCTTCAAGGGAAAACCAATGCATGCTCAAGAGGTAGCAGCCATTTACAATAACATCGACATGCAAAATACTATCAGGTACTAAGTTCATGATAAATTAAAGTTCAATTAATCATATTACTTAAGAACTCCCACTTATGTAGTGAAGGAAATATGCCCTAGAGGCAATAATAAAGTTCTTATTTATATTTCCTTATATCATGATAAATGTTTATTATTCATGGTATAATTGCATTAACCGGAAACTTAGTACATGTGTGAATACATAGACAAACAGAGTGTCCCTAGTATGCCTCTATTAGACTAGCTCGTTAATCAAAGATGGTTAAATTTCCTAGCCATAGACATGTGTTGTCATTTGATGAATAGGATCACATCATTAGAGAATGATGTGATGGACTAGACCCATCTGTTAGCTTAGCACTATGATCGTTTAGTTTATTGCTATTGCTTTCTCCATAACTTATACATGTTCCTATTACTATGAGATTATGCAACTCCCGAATACCGGAGGAACACTTAGTGTGCTATCAAACGTCACAACGTAACCGGGTGATTATAAAGATGCTCTACAGGTGTCTCCGATGGTGTTTGTTGAGTTGGCATAGATCGAGATTAGGATTTGTCATGTCGGAGAGGTATCCCTGGGCCCTCTCGGTAATGCAGATCACTATGAGCCTTGCAAGCAACGTGACTAATGAGTTAGTTACGGGATGATACATTACGGAACGAGTAAAAGAGACTTGCCGGTGACGAGATTGAACTAGGTATGATGATACCGACGATCGAATCTCGGGCAAGTAACATACCGATGACAAAGGGAATAACTCATGTTGTTATGCGGTTTGGCCGATAAAGATCTGCGTGGAATATGTAGGAACCAATATGAGCATCCAGGTTCCGCTATTGGTTATTGAATGGAGATGAGTTTCGGCCATGTCTACATAGTTCTCGAACCCGTAGGGTCCACACGCTTAACGTTCAATGACGATATATATTGTGAGTTATGTGATTTGATGTACGGATGGTAGTTCAGAGTTCCGGATGTGATCACGGACATGACGAGGAGTCTCGAAATGGTCGAGACATAAAGATCGATATATTGGAAGGTTATGTTTGGACACCGGCAAGGTTTCATATCGGTTCGGGCATTTTCCGGAGTACCGGGGGGGTTACTGGAACCCCCCGGAGGGTTAATGGGCCTTCATGGGCCTTAGTGGAAGAGAGGAGGAGGCGGCCAGGTGGAGGCGCGCACCCCCCAAGACCAATCCGAATTGGGGGGGGACCGCCCCCCTTTCCTTCTCTCCCTCTTCCTCTTTCCTTCCCCTCCTAGTTGGACTAGGAAAGGGGGGAACCTACTCCTAGTAGGAGTAGGATTCCCCCCCTTGGGGCGCGCCCCATGAGGCTAGTCGGCCCCCTTCTCCCCTCCTTTATATACGGGGGAGGGGGCACCCCATAGACACATAAGTTGATTTCTTAGCCGTGTGCGGTGCCCCCCTCCACAGATTTCCACCTCGGTCATACCGTCGTAGTGCTTAGGCGAATCCATGCGTCGGTAACTTCATCATCACCGTCAACACGCTGTCGTGCTGACGAAACTCTCCCTCGGCCTCAGCTGGATCTAGAGTTCGAGGGACATCACCGAGCTGAACGTGTGCAGATCGTGGAGGTGCCGTGCGTTCGGTACTTGATCGGTTGGATCGCGAAGACGTTTGACTACATCAACCGCGTTACTCAATGCTTCCGCTTTCGGTCTACGACGGTACGTAGACACACTCTCCCCTCTCGTTTCTATGCATCTCCTAGATAGATCTTGCATGATAGTAGGAATTTTTTTGAAATACTGCATTCCCGAACAGTGGCATCCGAGCCAGGTCTATGCGTAGATGTTATATGCACGAGTAGAACACAAAGGAGTTGTGGGCATGTGTATATACATATTGCTTGCCATCACTAGTTGTTTCTTGATTCGGCGGTATTGTTGGATGAAGCGGCTCGGACCGACATTACATGATCGCGTTCATGAGACTGGTTCTACCGATGTGCTTTGCACACAGGTGGCTGGCGGGTGTCTGTTTCTCCAACTTTAGTTGAATCAGATTCAATGAACATGGTTCTTTCTGAAGATCAAAAAGCAATCACTATACCACGTTGTGATTTTTATGCCATAGGTAAGAACGGTTCTTGCTAAGCCCGTAGCAGCCACGTAAAACTTGCAACAATAAAGTAGAGGATGTCTAACTTGTTTTTGTAGGGTATGTTGTGATGTGATATGGTCAAGACGTGATTATATAAATTGTTGTACGAGATGATCATGTTTTGTAACATAGTTATCGGCAACTGACAGGAGCCATATAGTTGTCGCTTTATTGTATGAATTGCAATCACCATGTAATTGCTTTACTTTATCAATAAGCGGTAGCGATAGTCGTGGAAGCAATAGTTGGCGAGATGACAATGATGCTACGATGGAGATCAAGGTGTGAAGCCAATGATGATGGTGATCATGACAGTGCTTTGGAGATGGAGATCAAAGGCACAAGATGATGATGGCCATATCATATCACTTATATTGATTGCATGTGATGTTTATCCTTTATGCATCTTATTTTGCTTAGTACATCGGTAGCATTATAAGATGATCTCTCACTAAATTTGAAGGTATACGTGTTTTCCCTGAGTATGCACCGTTGCTATAGTTCGTCGTGCCGAGACACCACGTGATGATCGGGTGTGATAAGCTCTACGTTCACATAAAACGGGTGCAAGCCAGTTTTGCACAAGCATAATACTTGGGTTAAACTTGATGAGCGTATCATATGCAGATATCACTGGTACACGTCGGTCCTAAACAAACGGTTTTTAACCCCTTTCCACAACGGCATTTGGAAACGTCGCCAAGTGAGTGTGATCAATAGGGGGGTCCTTCCCACACGACCCAGAAACCGTCAGGGATAGGGCCCCTACAGTACTCCTACTCGTTTCTGCTCGCATTGCCATCGCAGTCGGTATTCTGTGGTGCTACGTTTACGATGCGCGGCCCATCACAAACGGTTCACTATTATCAAACGTGTATGATGTACGGCCCATCACAAACGGTTCACCGTTAAGAAGATTAGTTAATCGTCGTATGAGTGTCAGATAGGATTACGAAACGTCGGACCATCGTAACATCGTTGTACATGACAACTATGCACACGCTATCCCGTGGTGCAACGTTTACGATGCATACTTCATCAGAAACAGTTCATGGTTGCGAATCGTGTATGATAAGGCAACTAACACAAATGTTTAGTTTGCCCGCACCGTTTGTGATATTATCTGACATCGCACACGGTTTGCAAACGACAACTGTGTGCATGCTTGCACATGTTTCCTCTCTGTGAACCGTCTCGGATTATGGTGCATATCGCAAACGTTTGTGTTTTACCAACCGTGTGTGCCTTAACAACCTGGAGAGCATAATTTCACCCTAATTTAATTGCTGCTTTTCCAAATTGTACCGGATTTGGATTAGAATTTGAATGTATGCTACAACTTTATTCATATCCATCCAATGCATTATTCGATTCATAGGTACATATGTTCAAGAATTACATAAGAACCAAATAGAGAATGATGAACCACAGTTGTATACTTGTACTATTAAAGACTGTAAAGAAAGAGGTGAAATATATTCTGGTTGCTGAACAAGGTGAAGCGGAATGCCCATATTGTGCCCTCCTCCATGCAGAAGGCACACACGACTCTAGTCTAACCCCTTGTGATGGCCGACCGCCCATCCTTCACAGTCTTCATGAAAACATCTAGACAATCATCATGTTCTGGTAGAAATACTTTAACCTTTGCATGCCCACCAATCATGTACTTTGAGAGGTAATCTTGAGTAAACTGCTTTGGCAACCACTTCAAAGGAAAAAATTCAGACATTGTCATCTAGCACAACTCATTATGGGCAGTAAAAAGAAGGCTGCAGAGTTCTTACTTACCATCCTGCAGTTCGCTGTTGTCCTGGATAAAGTGTAAACAAATAGTTTAATTGCCATCTTTGGACCCATTTTACTAACAATCTTTATCAGCTTCCTCACTTGATGCTGGTTCATCGATATCTCATTGCCCCATACGCAGAAAGGGTCGAAGCGTGGATCTTTACCAATGACATATGTACCTAAAAGCACCAAGTTAATATTAGAAGCTAAACAGCAATTGCACAATGATGTAGTACAACACTCTTTTATAATATGTATATATACATCTGTATGTGGTAGTACATTTGAAATCTCTAAAAAGACAAATATTTAGGAACAGAGGGAGTATCTTGTAACATCTAATATACTCACATACTAGATGAATTAACATCTTATATTATGGGATGGAAGGAGTTTAGTGCATTCTTACAAATTATCGGCTGATTAACTGCTGCTATATCCATGGGTTATAGTTAGTTTGATCTAGTTCGGGCTCAAATAGCCCTAAAGTATATCTGAACATGAGGGCTAGTTTGAGCTAGTTGCATCTGTAACCCACCCAAAAAAACTATCCAACCCAAGAGGTGCTAATTGGAGCTAGTTCTCCTAGTGCATTTACTGTCAATCTAACCCTGCCATCCAAACAACTCTTTAGATGGAGTTAGTTCAGGGTTAGTAATGAGCTAGAAACTAACTCTAACCTCTAGCTAAGTTGGGTATCCAAACAGGGATGTGTTGTTGTTTTTGCTGCTGCTGCTGCTGCTCTTCTACGTATATCTAGACATCATTAAAACATTAATGTAACACTCTTCCTTGTTGCTATGTAGCCTAGGATTGCATATTTAGACATTAAGTACAGTGCATGTTGCTATGTAGCCTCAGATATATTACATATGGCCCTAGTTAACCTAATGAAAAATGGGTTGCAGATATATTCAGTTAAAAGTCCGATTCACCGATTAGTCCCTTATCAGCCGCCGGCCTATATGGTACCAGCAACCGATATCCTGAACAGTGAGCAGATATAAGCCATGGGATGAAACTAACCTTGATGGAAAACATCAATCATTCCCAAAATTGTCCTGTGTAGGTAAATCGAGAAGCATGTTAAGCACAATAGGCTAAACATCAACCAAAATTATACATGGCAGACAAAATAATCTCCAAGAGATAGCTTCAGTGTGCAGGTTTAAGCAGGCTAGTAAAGCAAAACAAGTGGAAAGGTGTGCTAACCACAACAGGCCTAACATTTAACAACAAGCAAACATAGTCATTCAAACTAGTATTGTGCCGGTCAAAGTACACTAGTTATTGTTAAATAAAAATAGAAAGGTGTGTTAACTACAAGATGCAACAACCAAATGTAGTCATTCATAGTGGTATTGTTGAAACTGGTACTAATGAAATTGAACTGCACAGTTCAGACTTGCACATATAGAACATCATGTTGTGAATAACTAGAATAAACAAGGTGAAGGAAATATGCCCTAGAGGCAATAATAAAGTTGTTATTTATATTTCCTTATATCATGATAAATGTTTCTTATTCATGCTAGAATTGTATTAACCGGAAACAATGTACATGTGTGAATACATAGACAAACTGAGTGTCACTGGTATGCCTCTACTTGACTAGCTCGTTAATCAAAGATGGTTAAGTTTGCTAACCATAGACATGAGTTGTCATTTGATTAATGGGATCACATCATTAGAGAATGATGTGATTGACTTGACCCATCCATTAGCTTAGCGAGATGATTGTTTAGTTTGTTGCTATTGCTTTCTTCATAACTTATACATGATCCTATGACTATGAGATTATGCAACTCCCGAATACCGGAGGAACACTTAGTGTGCTATCAAACGTCACAACGTAACTGGGTGACTATAAAGATGCTCTATAGCTGTCTCTGATGGTGTTTGTTGAGTTGGCATAAATCAAGATTAGGATTTGTCACTCCGTGTATCGGAGAGGTATCTCTTGGCCCTCTCGGTAATGCACATGACTATAAGCCTTGCAAGCAATGTGACTAATGAGTTAGTTATGGGATGTTGCATTACAGAACGAGTAAAGAGACTTTCCGATAACGATATTGAACTAGGTATTGAGATACCGACGATCGAATCTCGGGCAAGTAACATACCGATGACAAAGGGAACAATGTATGTTGTTATGCGGTTTGACCGATAAAGATCTTCATAGAATATGTAGGAACCAATATGAGCATCCAGATTCCACTATTGGTTATTGACCGGAAGTGAGTCTCGGTCATGTCTACATAGTCCTCGAACCCGTAGGGTCCGCACGCTTAACGTTCGATGACGATCGATATTATGAGTTTATGTGTTTTGATGTACCGAAGGTAGTTCGGAGTCCCGGATGTGATCACGGACATGACGAGGAGTCTCGAAATGGTCGAGACACATATATCGATATATTGGAAGGCTATGTTTGGACATCGAAAGGGTTTCGGATGAGTTCGGGCATTTACCGAAGTACCGGGGGGTTACCGAAACCCCCCGGGGAATCTATGGGCGTTATTGGGCCTTAGTGGGAGAGAGGAGGAGCCGGCCAAGGTGGGGGCGCCCCCAAGCCCAATCCGAATTGGGGTGGGGGGCCCTTTCTTCTCCATCGCTCCTCCTTCCTTCTTCTCCTACTCCAACTAGGGAAGGGGAAATCCTACTCCCATCGGCAGTAGGACCCCCCCTTGGGCGCGCCATGAGAGGGCCGGCCCTCCCCTCCTCCACTCCTTTATATACGGGGGAGGGGGCACCCCATAGACACACAAGTTGATTGTTTAGCCATGTGCGGTGCCCCCCTCCACTGATTTCCACCTCGGCCATATCGTTGTAGTGCTTAGGCGAAGGCCTGCGTTGGTAACTTCATCATCACCGTCATCATGCTGTCGTGCTGACGAAACTCTCCCTCGACCTCAGCTAGATCTAGAGATCGTGGGATGTCACCGAGCTGAACGTGTGCAAATCGTGGAGGTGATGTACCTTCGGTGCTAGGATCAGTCGGATCATGAAGATGTACGACTACATCAACCGCGTTGTCATAACGCTTCCGCTTTCGGTCTACGACGGTACGTAGACATACTCTTCCCCTCTCGTTGCTATGCATCTCCTAGATAGATCTTGCGTGATCGTAGGAAAATTTTGAAATACTGCATTCCCCAACACAAGGCATACTACGATCAACCAAAGATAGCATTTGAAACTGGACATATGCTAACTACAAACAACCGAACAATCAAAAAAATTAAAAGAGGCATATGCTAGCTATAACAGGCTTAACAACAAGCAAATATATGCATTCCTATTGGTATGTTTAAAACTGGATTGATGAAATGTACTGCATAGTAAATAATTGCACATATAGAGCATCACATTGTAAACAACTGAAATAAACAAGGCATACTGCAAACAACCGGATATAGCAATTAAAACTGGACATATTCTCACTACACTACAAAAGGGACTCGACAAAACAAATCATGGGTTTACCCCTGTGAAGAGGCACGGCAAAACAAATCATGGGTTTCCTTACTAGTCACAGACGGGCTCGTTCTCGTGGGAAGAGCACAGACCCTGGATGCGCTCCATGTTGTCGCAGATGGGCTCCTTCCCCTTGGAAGAGCATAGCTGTAGGGTGCCCTCTCTGATGTCGCAGACGGGCGCTTTCCCCTTGGAAGAGCCGGAGAGGGTGCCCTCCTCATGGTCGCCGTCGATGAGGTATGACTTGGAAGCTGTGGATCCCAAGCCAGCATCGCAGAACGTGTCCTTCAGAAATGACAAAAGGGGCTCAATGGCGATGTAGAATGGCAAATTGTTGACAACGAGCTAGTGGAGATCAGCGGCGGGGCCAAGGAGGAGATCGACAGCGGTTGAACTCGAGGGGTTGGGGTGGGCCAATTAACCTGTGACACATCCTGCCTCAGGCCGTCGCTATCGATGACCTCGATGTCGTAGCCGGCAGCCGAGACATGCCCGCATACTCTAGCCCGCTGCATGAGTGCCTGCCGCCAGTAATGGTCGTCAGCTTCCTCGATGATGTCGGGCGAAGAGACCACTATACACCTCTTTTGGGCTAGTCGCTCCTCGAGCTCCACGGGAAGCGTAGCCAGGCTTAGGCTGTGACGCTCTGGAGTGGGGGATGGGGATGTGGATGGGGATTTGTGGGAAAGGGGGCGTTTGGCAGGCGTCATCTAAGAAACTCAGGGCGGCCTGGGTATGGAGATCGGTGGGTAAGCTGCACGGGCAAACCAGCAGATGTTGACAATGGAGGCCTTGCGGCGGCGGGGACCTTGCTAGGGTTTCGAGCGAGGGAGGGTGTGTGTGTGTGCACACTCCCGAGGAGGTTTTGGTGTGTGTGTGTGTGTGGAGGGGGCGCGGGGTGTTTGAGGAAATGACGCGGGTACTGAAAATTTTACTACACGGGAGTCAAACGCGGGATTGAAATGCCGGGCTATTGAGGATTTTGATGATAGTGCATCGCACACGGTTCGGAGATAACAACCGTGTGTTATGAAATAGAAAACCCTCGAGGCGGGAAGATATTTTCTAGGGATGCAGGCGGGATTGGGAACAAGAAACATCGCACACGGTCCGGAGATAACAACCGTGTGTTATGAAACAGAAAAACCCTTGAGGTGGGCAAATATTTTTGAGAGGGTGGCCTCGTGGAGCCCAATGTACTATGCGGATGTGTGCGTGACAGGTGCACCAGCGTGGCACGCGGTTACTTTGAGTGAACCGTGTCTGTTGCGTCATCTGACTTATCTAATGTTCATAAATTTGGGGAAAAATGATGTGGGAGAGGGTCAGAACACGAACACACTTGCATGTGGACCAAATTTATGTATCAAAAGGGTGGTTTGATTTTCAAATACCAAAAGCAACTTCGATGTGGCACCTCTCTCACAAAGCGCACCTGTATTGCTTGCCCCCACCCCCTCGTGTCGGCACAAAGGGAATCCTAAGCTATGAATGCATGCCCCTCCCCTAACCGAGGTTCACCTAGCAAAGTGCGAAGTAGCTAGGAGCCCCCTCGTCCCTCATGTCGGCACGAAGGGAATCCTAAGCTATGAATGCATGCCCCCAACCGAGGTTCATTCACCTAGCAAAGTGCAAAGTAGCTACCAGCCCCCCTCCCCCTCCCTCATGTCGGCACAAAGGGAATCCTAAGCTATGAATGCATGCCCCCAACCGAGGTTCACCCTAGCAAAGTGCGAAGTAGCTAGCAGCCCCCCTCCCTCGTGTCGGCACGAAGGGAATCCTAATCTATGAATGCATGCCCCCCAACTAAGGTTCATCCTAGCAAAGTGCAAAGTAGCTAGCAGCCCCCCTCCCTCGTGCCGGCACGAAGGGAATCCTCGGCACGAAGGGAATCCTAAGCTATGAATGCATGCCCCCAACCGAGGTTCACCGTAGCAAAGTGCGAAGTAGCTAGCAGCCCCCCTCCCTTGTATCGGCACGAATGGAATCCTAAGCTATGAATGCATGCCCCCAACCGAGGTTCACCTAGCAAAGTGCGAAGTAGCTAGCAGCCCCCGCCTCCCTCATGTCGGCACGAAGGGATTCCTAAGCTATGAATGCATGCCCCCCCAACCGAGGTTCACCTAGCAAAGTGTGGAAGTAGCTAGCAGCCCCCCTCCCTCGTGTCGGCACGAAGGGAATCCTAAGCTATGAATGCATGCCCTCCCCCTCAAACCGAGGTTCACCCTAGAAAAGTGCGAAGTAGCTAGCAGCCACCCTCCCTTGTGTCGGCACGAAGGGAATCCTAAGCTATGAATGCATGCCCCCCCGACCGAGGTTCACCTAGCAAAGTGCGAAGTAGCTAGCAGCCCCCCTCGTGTCAGCACGAAGGGAATCCTAAGCTATGAATGCATGCACCCTCCCCCCAACCGAGGTTCACCTAGCAAAGTGCAAAGTAGCTAGCAGCCCCCACCCCCTTCGTGTCACCACTAAGGGAATCCTAAGCTATGAATGCATTCCCCCCAACCGAGGTTCACCTAGCAAAGTGCGAAGTACCACCCCCCACACACACTTTCAGTCGGCGGGCCAGAGAGGCATATATCTCACCAAGATGTATCGTAAAATGGACCAGGAATAATCCACCTTGGTCATACAACCTCTCTCTTGTTGTTGGTCAAAGTGATGGCCATCCATGCGACCCCGGAGATGGGCTAGCTTGCCAATAATCACGCAAGTAGCTAGTCCCCGAAGACAGCCACTGCATGCATGTGGCCCAAACATATGTATGGAGAGGTGTGTTTTTGAGTAACAATGGAACAACTTTGATGTGGCACCATGATTTCAAAATAGAAATCCCCAGACTGAGTGAGGGTTAGGTTGACGATGCATATGTATGTTACACCACACTTCAAGCCAACGACGGGGATTCATGCATGCGTGCGTGCATAGTATATGCGCTCAAACTTAATTAGGTCTGAATCTCACCATGACCTATACTACGATAACACAAACCAAATGAAGAATCTGCCATGGTAACCTATCTTGTTGTTGGTCAGGTGATCATGGATGTCCACGCGGGCCCACGAATATATAGGCTTGTCGCTGATGACCACGCGAGTGAGTGTACCAAGGCAACCACTACATGCATATGTATGGAGGTGATGCGTGCATGCATGTTTGAATACACAACATTGATGTGGCGTGTGTGTCAAAAATCGTACACTAGCTCCCCACACAGCGAGATCGGTTCATGATGTGTCGTTGTACTAGCCACTTTGACTCGATGGGAGGGATTCATGCGTACACATGCATGTGTGTGTGCTCAAGCTGTATCATGCATGTCATCCTAGAGCAAAAAAATAATCCCCTCCTAAGTCAAATTAACCTCTATTGTTGTCAGGCAAAAAGTAGTGATGGACCAAGCAGGCCCACAAATGGAAAGCATCGATATCGCTGATAACCGCTTAAGTGGGTGTGAGAGGACAACCACCAGTGCTTTGCATGTGGGCCAAACATATATATGTTGAATACCCAAAATGCACAACTTTGATGTGCCACATGCCTCAAAAACCATAAACCATGCACCCACACAGAGCGAGGTTCATATCAAGCGTACTACATATGATGGTCCCCTTCCCCCCTCTTCCCCGCATACTATATGCTCCTACCGTAATATACGCACAACCCAAAAGAATCTTCATCGATGGTGAAATTAATTAATCTCTCCCGATGTAGGTCAAAGTGATGCATGCATGCATCGACGATGGCCTCATGGGCCCATAGATGGAAGCGTCACACGTGAGTGTCCTAGCTAGGATATGCATGTGGCCCAAAAAGGTGTTGTGTGATGTTTGAATAACCAATTTCACAATTTTGATGTGGCACGTGCCTCGGAAACCAAAAAGTCCTGACACGAGTGAGGTGTACTTGTTCACAGACGCGTATGTATAGTATATATGCTAGTCCCCTCCCACCTCTTCGACGCATACTATATACCACTGCTACCTGTTGAGCATGCATTGGTTTTCCCTTGAAGAGGAAACGGTGATGCAACAAAGTAGAGTAAGTATTTCCCTCAGTTTTGAGAACCAAGGTATCAATCAAGTAGGAGACAACACCAAAGTCACCCAGTACCTGCACAAAAAATCAAGAACCTTGCAACCAACGAGATAAAGGGGTTGTCAATCCCTTCACGATCACTCGCAAAAGTGAGATCTAATAAAGATAGTAAAGTAAATATTTTTGGTATTTTTGCTGTATAGATTGGAAAGTAAAGATTGCAAAATAGTAAATGAGATGCGATGTAAATAAAAGAGATGCAATATAATAAGAAAGAGACCCAGGGGCCATAGGTTTCACTAGTGGCTTCTCTCAAGATAGCATGTATTACGGTGGGTGAACAAATTACTGCCGAGCAATTGATAGAAAAGCGCATAGTTATGAAGATATCTAAGGCAATGGTCATGAATATAGGCATCACGTCTGTGTCAAGTAGATCAAAATGATTCTATATCTACTACTATTACTCCACACATCGACCGCTATCCAGCATGCATCTAGAGTATTAAGTTCATAAGAACAGAGTAACGCATTAAGCAAGATGACATCATGTAGAGGGATAAACTCAAGCAATATGGTATAAACCCCATCTTTTTATCCTCGATGGCAACAATACAATACGTGCCTTGCTTCCCCTACTATCACTGGGAAAGGACACCGCAAGATTGAACCCAAAGCTAAGCACTTCTCCCATTGCAAGAAAGATCAATCTAGTAGGCCAAACTAAACCAATAATTCAAAGAGACTTGCAAAGATATCAAATCATGCATATAAGAATTCATAGAAGAACCAAATAATATTCATAGATAATCTTGTTCATAACCCACAATTCATCGGATCTCGGCAAACACACCGCAAAAGAGTATTACATCGAATAGATCTCCAAGAACATCGAGGAGAACTTTGTATTGAGAATCAAAGAGAGATAAGAAGCAATCTAGATAATAACTATGGACCCGAAGGTCTGTGGTAAACTATCATGCTCCATCGGAGAGGCAATGTTGTTGATGTAGAAGCCCTTCGTGATTGATTTCCCCTTTGGCAGATCGCCGGAAAAGGCCCGAATATGGGTTCTCACGTGTATAGAAGGTTACAATGGTGGAAAAGTGGTTTCGTGGCTCCCTGCAATGTTTCTAGGGTATAAGAGTATATATAGGTGAAAGAAGTACGTCGGTGGAGCTACGAGGGGCCCACGAGGGTGGGGGCGCGCCTACCCCTTGGGCACACCCTCCTGCCTCGTGGCCGCCTCATGGAGTTCCAGACTTAGACTCCAAGTCTTCTGGATTGCTTTCGGTCCAAGAAAGATCACCGCGAAGGTTTAATCCCATTTGGACTCTATTTGGTATTCCTTTTCTGCAAAACTCTAAAATAGGCAAAAAAAATAGAAACTGGCACTGGGCCTTCGGTTAATAGATTAGTCCCAAAAATAATAAGAAAGTGCATATTAAAGCCCATTAAACATCCAGAACAGATAATATAATAGCATGGAACAATAAAAAATTATAGATGCGTTGGAGACGTATCAACCATCATAACACAAACAAAAAAGATTCTAGCTTGCTGGTCAAATTAACCTCATTGCCGGCTGTTCGTCAAAGTGATGGACGACGACCTCGCGGGCCCGTAGAAAGTGTCACACGCGAGTATCGAGTGTTGTGCAAGACAACCATCGACTGCATGTGGCCAAAACATTTATGTATGTAAGGGTTGTGTGATGTTTTAAATAACGATTTCACGACTCTGATGTGGCACCGGCCTACCTAACAAAATGGCGAACCCACGCGGTGGCTCACAACACGTAGTGTATTGTGAGCCACCCGCCACCCCCAGACACACACACCCACACACACACCGCGAATCTATCGCAACTACGATGCATGTTAAATTAATTATCCTGCGGTGAACATACATGTTACCAAAGGAGGGACGTTTTAATTTTTAAAAAATCATAGAGATCATTAAGACGTTTTAATATATTGATTGATTTTCTACAGGTATAATGTGCAAAAATCATATTTGAGCTACATGCACACGTGATAGTGCACCTAAATGGATTGCAAAGACACATGTGTCTCACTAGGTGCATGTTTACTCCCCGTGCAACAAATTTCGAACATTGAGAGTCTTGATTTTTAAATTCTAGTACATCCAAAACTTATTTGAAGTTCATGAAACTTATCGTGTTGTCATATGGACACCAATACAAAGTGGCATTGTACTTTTTTGTCAAATTTGAGACCAGTTTAGATGTAATCTTTATCTAATTACAGACGGGATATTATTAATAATTGGGAACCAATATTCTAAACGGATTATTTATTCAAACCGTGAGCGTTAGACCAACAATGGATACGTGCCATGCTTCGGTTAAGCAATAAAGTGGCCACATTAATCATCCAGATAGAAAAACAATATACGTCCCGCCGCGTGACCCATGTGCCGTGTGAGTAGGCGTGAGTTGACGGGACATGTCCGCCGCACAGGCAGGCGGGGAGGCGTGCGTGTAGGTGTGTGAATTGACAGAGGTGTGCTCGCCACGCAGTGTCATCGGGAGGCGTGCGAGTAGCTGTGTGAAACTTTGGTAGGCATGCCATCAGTCCGGTGCGCAGGCTCACCGGGAGGCGAGCCATCAGTTTGACCACCGCCCGCCTCTCTCCCACAACTCCCACTACTCCATATTAATGGTGCGCCCGAGCGGCCACACCCTCCATCCTCGCTACGCATACACAATCCTCTCTCTCCGCTTGCATCCTCAACACCGCTCTCGGTCCTCAAAGCCGTCAGTGTATGAGAATGCTGCCGAAGCGCACCATCGAAGGGAGTGGCGACGCCGGGGCTGCTAAAGCACAGGAGCACGTCGTGGAGATGGAGACAGAGGTTACCGTCACCGCCGGCGAGTTACCGCTGTACCCTGACGTCGTCGACGGCGTCGAGCTTCCACAGCCGGAGGCGGAGTTCCACACCGACTCCGACGACCACTCCGGCGATGACTCCGACGACAACAAAGAGTTGGTCAGTCATGTGTACCCATTTATGTGTCAAATAGATCATAGGGTTTCTCTGGTTACTCCTGCCTCCCCCCTTTTTGGAATAGAAATTATATGCTTATGTTCTCCCAATCCATGAAATCTGAGTAAGTTTCGTTAGATCCATGTAGTGTATTGATTGTTTAAATGGTACAAGTGATAAGTGATTAGTTATTTCATCTGTGCAAATGATTTCTGCTAGTAATCCAACTAGGGTTAGTGTTCGTGCTAATAATTCCTAGCCAGGGCTTGACAATTGATTTTCAGTGACCTACATATGTTTGTGCCATTATTTTCCTCAAGATTGGTCTGTACATAGACGACTGTGCTTAAAAATCGAACCATAATCTCTGCATATGTATAAATAAATAGCCATAAATTCCTAATCCTACTTCACGGCATGTAATCATTGATTTGATGCCAAATTTGTTTTACTATTTGTATAGGTGTTGTCTGACAATGTGGACAACAAGGATGAAGATGTCCATAGGAGGTACAACAGGTAAATCCTGAGGGAGCTTTATGTTGGAATTCATAACAGGTGTATTAGGACCTGGAACGGTAGCTATGGATGCCCATTTTGCAACCAGAAGCTTCATGATGCATATCTAAGTGTTCTGGCACATGCAAGAGGACGGGCCGTTGGCTCCTTCAAGCAGAAGTATTCTCGCAGGGTGGCACACGATGCGTACGTCGAGTACCTGGAGAAGCTTCAGGATCATGCCGGCCTATGAGATGAGATGTGGGATGGATCAAACTATATATGTACGCTTGAGTATGCTTAATCCGGTTGAACTATGTACTAATTATGGTTGAACTATGCTTATGTACATGTATGCTTATTATCTATGTCTGAGTATGTTAAATATTTCGCCAAATTTTGGTAAAAATTACAACGGGGGACAAATAAACCAGGACGGAGGTAGTACGTCAATCACACACGGTTCCCAAAATTGGAACCATGTGCAATGACTTTCATTTTGCCTGCTGCGTCAATCACACACGGTTCGCTCTAGAAAACCGTCGCCCACAAAATTCTTTGTGGGACAGAAAGCCCTCACCACCCAGT
Source organism: Triticum urartu (assembly GCF_003073215.2). NCBI lineage: Eukaryota > Viridiplantae > Streptophyta > Magnoliopsida > Poales > Poaceae > Triticum > Triticum urartu. The sequence goes on from NC_053028.1 coordinate 556,997,589, forward strand.
TCAAAAAAGAAAAAAGAAAACCCTCACCATCCCCACGTCACAAAAACCCTCACCCCGCCCGCCACCCCCTCGGCCCCTCCGGTACGTTTCCCATTCACACCTGCACAAGCTCCTCCACATCTATACCATGGACCGCCTATCACGGCGGTAAACACTTAGCTCGCCGCCGCTGCCAGGCTGCCGGCAAAGCCCATCACATTTCGCCACTTCCGCTTCTCGCCGCCTATCGCCATCGACTTTCTGGACGCTGCTCGCGGTCGACCCAGCTCCGCTCGGTTGGGGAATTGGCCATATTGAGGGTTCTTTCTCATGTATGACAAGGTAACTAATTTAACAAGATGTCATCTCATCTCTTATCCTTGTTCATCTGCCTCCTTTAATCACCCGGTGGAAATCGCCGTGAATTCATTTTTATTTGAGCTGATTTGAGGGTTTTCTTTCATTCATATAATGTAAAGTGGGCCGACACTTCAGGACTTTGCGAACTCTGCCAGAGATTCCATCTCACCGTACCAGATAACTTGAGGACGCGCGCAGTATGTTCAATCTCACCCTAAATCGGTTGGCATGGCCTACTTTCCTGAACATATTCTAAATATTGCTACATTTGGATAAAAGGTGCCACATGCACCATATACATCAAAGGGGATTCCCCCCCTCTTCTTTATATATTAGGCAAATTAATGATGTATTGTTCTTTCGATTACTCTCATATTTCCATGACATCATGTTTACCTTATCTGTTTAATTATAGATTTTTGTCTTTCGATTTCAACTGTTGTACAGTTCTTTCAATTTGGGCCCATATTTGCATGTTAGCATATTTTCTTTAACAATCCTACCATTTTCTGCAGAACATCCCTTGCTATGCAACAAATTATGTAGTGCACAATTTTCCCTTTACATAGATGAAGGCTCCACGGATGTCATACTGCACACAAACCATGGATTTACAATCATTGGTACTGTAAGACTTGATGAACGTGGTGACTCCTATTTTGGCACTGGCTTTTGGAAAGAAATTGCAAAGTTTGATGTACTGAAAGCTGGCACTAAAATTGCACTGCACATAAAAGGGCATGGTCATGATATATATGCTAACTTCCCCGACAAAATCATCCGTCCAGACTTTGTTCAAAGTAAGTTTTCTTTTCAACTATCTGCATGTTGACTTACCCAGCAATGTCAAATGAATTGTGTAGTATTTAAGCAACCAATTGTTATTCCCTTTTCTTACTATATTCCTACCTAATAACTTCTAGTTACCAATACACTTTTCTATTGCCCTGTTTTAACTAAATATTCCCTGTACTCCCATTTCTATCAGAAAGTGCCGCTGACAAGGAGACTCCGGAGGTGGAGAACGGAGCTGCCAACAAGCGGAGGCGGGGCGAGCTAGAACCACAAGCGACTCCAGCAGGCCTAGACTTCATCAGCAGCCTCCCTGATGATATGTTGAGAGTCATCATGTCCCTCCTCCCAATCAAATATGGGGCGCGGACAACCGTCCTTTCCCGGTGGTGGCGCCCCTATGGAACTCCAACCCTCTTGACCTCATCGACACCCACGAGCTCTACCATGGCTATCGCAAAAGCTTGGATGCGTTCTCCAAGATCCTCGACAGTCACCTTGGCCCAACCAAAGGCCTTAGAATGGGCAAGTTTCATTCCAACGACAAGGACCGAGCCAAGCTTGATGACTGGTTCCGATCCCACGCTCTAGATCAGCTCGAGGAGCTCACTTTTGATGATGGGCATATCCGGTCGCTGCCAACGTCCGCACTCCGCCTCGTGCCCACGCTGCGCGTCGCCAAGTTCAGGAACTGCGATTCCCCCCCTTAATGACGCGCCCGCTCTTATTCTACCATGACTGAAGCACCTCGAGCTCGTCGTCGTATGCCTCTCAAACGGTGACATGGAGCGCCTGCTCCGTGGCTGTACTACACTCGAGTACCTTTGTCTTCAGGCGATCAATGGGTTTAGTACCTTCCACATCACATCCATGACTCTCCGGACTATTTATGTGTGTTGCTGGTGCGGCAGGAAGACATCACAAGATGTGTACCATGGTATGGTCATTGAGGACACACCTGCACTTGAGAGATTACTTGTAGTTGATCAAGAAGGTCCAACAAGAATCAATGTCATTTATGTGCCGAATTTGACAGTGTGGGCTACTCGTCTCACAAATACTCTGAACTTCTTATTGGATACACACCTATTCAGGTACAACGGCCCCCTTCTACCTCTCCTTCTGAAAATTAACATTATTTCTAATTTTGAAGATGTTTGTTCGTTTGTCATTTAGAAAATGATTCCGACAAGCTTGACCCCGAAACTGCGCATAATGAAGGTCTTGGCACTAGAATCTATCAGCCCCAACCTGGAGCAAGCTGTCAGTTTCCTGAGATGCTTTCCGTGCTTGGAGAAGCTATATATTGAGGTGATGTTTCTTCCATGTTAAATGTTAACCATAAGGGAGTTCAAGTTTTCTTAGGGAACTTTTCATCCACTCCAACCTCTTGTGAAGAAGGCTATATTTTTCTAGAATGTAATCAAATGCCCATGTTAATCATGTCAGATTGAAGATGGTATGTTAGTGCATTTTACAAATCTTGCAATCCATATAGGCATGTAGTTATGTTCAAAACTGCATGTAGGCACTAACACATTTTCTTCTTTTGCAGATAAGATTAGGCCCAGTGGTGGATAATGTGATACAATATAACAATCACGTCGAATGCCTAGATCTGGATCTCTCAGAAATTACTTTGAACTCCTACCAAGGGACCTTACCGAAGATTACATTCGCCAAGTTCTTTGTTCTCAGAGCAAGGGTGCTGAAGGAAATGAGGTTTGCCCTACATTTATTTCGCAAAAATGATTGGTTTGTCGATCAGCGCCGGCGCCTGCGGAAAAATGGAGTAGGCTCCAAAAATGCTGAATCTAATTTTGGAACTTCAGATGACAGAGTAATCGGAAGTCATCGTGTCAACCCCATACATGACTTCTCAGTGGCTGACCCCTTTGCAAAAATTGTGAGGTTTCGAAACCAGACTTAGAAGTGGTGATATTAGTTTGAACCTCTCTGATATCCATGTTAAGCGGATCAGCACGAGCGTTTGCAGCTGATGAGCTAAATTTCATTTCTAATATCAGTTTGAACCTTGTAACCTTCAAATTTGAGCCATATAACTCTGGAATTTGAATCTTGTAACATTTCGAGCTTTTGTGGTACAATCGTTGAAATGGCATCATATGAGACTTGTATATTGTTAACACTATTTTGACCTTAATATGCAATGGTCTTAGATTTTATTAACCATTCTAGAGTTAGTTTACCTTGTCGATCTCATAGCACACGGTTTCTATAGCTAACTCGACTGTGATCTTCAACATTATTGCACACAGTAGGTTTCTTCCACCGTGTGCACTGTAGAGCGCAAAATTACTTATCGCACTCAAGTGTCCATCACCACCCTTCTGTGTAACTTTGACCTCATCACCCATGGGTAAACTTATGATTGAAGTCATTCCACACACTTCGTTTTTACATAGATTTTTGCCAATAAACGCCCACGATTTTGATGGGGATCGTTGTAGAAATTTTAAATTTTCTACGCATCACCAAGATCAATCTAAGGAGAAACTAGCAACGAGGGAGAGAGGGGAGTGCATCTTCATACCCTTGAAGATCGTGACACGGAAGTGTTACAAGAACGCGGATGAGGGAGTCGTACTCGTGGCGATTCAGATCACGGTTGATTCCGGTCCAAGCACCGAACAACGGCGCCTCCGCGTTCAACACATGTGCAGCCCGATGACGTCTCCCACGCCTTGATCCAGCAAGGAGAGAGGGAGAGGTTGGGGAAGACTCCGTCCAGCAGCAGCACGACGGCGTGGTGGTGTTGGAGCAGCGTGGTACTCCGGCAGGGCTTCGCCAAGCGTCGCAGGAGGAGAAGGAGGTGTTGGGGAGGGGAGGGCTGCACCTTGGATGTGGTGCGGCTACCCTCCCACCTCCCCTCTATTTATAGGGGCAAGGGAGAGGGGGGCCGGCCCCCTCCATATGGATCTAGAGGGGGGCGGCCAAGGGGGGAGGCTTGCCCCCCAAGCCAAGGGGGGCGCCCCCTTTAGGGTTCCCCAAAACCCTAGGCGCATGGGCCCTAGGGGTTTGGCGCCCAGCCCACCTAGGGGCTGGTCCCCCCTCCATATTCAGCCCATAGGGCCCTCCAGGGCAGATGGACCCTCCCGGTGGACCCCCTGAACCCTTTCGGTGGTCCCGGTACAATACCGATAAACCCCCGAACACTTCCGGCGACCGAATAAGGACTTCCCATATATAAATCTTTGTCTTCGGACCATTCCGGAACTCCTCGTTACGTTCGGGATCTCATCCGGGACTCCGAACAACATTTGGTAACCACATACAAACTTTCCCTATAACCCTAGCGTCATCGAACCTTAAGTGTGTAGACCCTACGGGTTTGGGAATCATGTAGACATGACCGAGACATCTCTCCGGCCAATAACCAATAGCGGGATCTGGATACCCATGTTGGCTCCCACATGTTCCACGATGATCTCATCGTATGAACCACGATGTCAAGGATTCAATCAATCCCGTATACGATTCCCTTTGTCTACCGGTATATCACTTGCCCGAGATTCGATTGTTGGTATATCGATACCTTGTTCAATCTCATTACGGCAAGTCTCTTTACTCGATCCGTAACACATCATCCCGTGACCAACCCCTTAGTCACATTGAGCTCATTATGATGATGTCTTACCGAGTGGGCCTAGAGATACCTCTCCGTCATACGGAGTGACAAATCCTAGTCTCGATTCGTGCCAACCCAACAGATACTTTTGGAGATACACGTAGTGCACCTTTATAGCCACCCAGTTACGTTGTGACGTTTGGTACACCCAAAGCATTCCTACGGTATCCGGGAGTTGCACAATCTCATGGTCTAAGGAAAAGATACTTGACATTAGAAAAGATTTAGTAGACGAACTACACGATCTTGTGCTATGCTTAGGATTGGGCCTTGTCCATCACATCATTCTCCTAATGATGTGATCTCATTATCAATGACATCCAATGTCCATGGTGAGGAAACCGTAACCATCTATTGATCAACGAGCTAGTCAACTAGAGGCTCACTAGGGACATGTTGTGGTCTATGTATTCACACATGTATTACGATTTCCGGATAACACAATTATAGCATGAACAATAGAGAATTATCATGAACAAGGAAATATAATAATAACCATTTTATTATTGCCTCTAGGGCATATTTCCAACAGTCTCCCACTTGCACTAGAGTCAATATTCTAGTTAAATTGTGATGAATCAAACACCCATAGAGTTCTGGTGTCGGTCATGTTTTGCTCGTGGAAGAGGTTTAGTCAACGGATCTGCGACATTCAGGTCCATATGCACTTTACAAATCTCTATGTCTCCATCTTGAACATTTTCACGAATGGAGTTGAATCGATGCTTGATATGCCTGGTCTTCTTGTGTGGGCTCCTTGGCAAGGGCAATGGCTCCAGTGTTGTCATAGAAGAGAGTCATCGGCCCTGAAGCATTGGGAATAACTCCTAGGTTGGTAATGAACTCCTTCATCCAGATTGCTTCATGTGCTTCCTCCGAGGCTCCCATGTTCTCCGCTTCACATGTAGATCCCGCCACGACGCTTTGCTTGCAAATGCACCAGCTGACTGCCCCACCATTCAAAATATACACGTAACCGGTTTGTGACTTGGAGTCATCCAGATCTGTGTCTGTCGGAGGAAATAACCATGGGTAGCCAAGCCGGCTCCCCCTGGCCCTTCTGAAAAAATTATTACGAGCCCATCCGGCCCTCAAGAATCCAAGACATGGGGCCACCTTCCCCTCGCCGGCTGTTTCCCAGGCCGACTATCGGAAGGCGGCCCAACTTCAGCCTTCATGAAAAAAAGTCGCGGGAGGGCCGGCTCCGAGGAGCCGGCTCCGAGAAGGCCGACTCCAAGAAGCCGGCTCCCATAAAGCGGTCAAGATCGTACCCTCGAAGTCTGCACCCACATAATGGCGATGTGACGGGGCGTGGCTACAGTAAAGCTTGCCACCCCCGAATCCCGAAGCATGCCTGGCACAGTGCGCCGTACGGGTGGCCATGACCCGTCCGGCGCAGCACTGTTGCCACGATGACCCTGATGTCATCCACGACGGGCCGCCAGAGTGGCCCACGGGCGGTGGGCCCCTTCAGGCAGAGAGACACCCGAAGGCGGCCCGGCCTCCCCCAGTCAGCCCAAGACAGAGCCGGCTCTCCACAGCCGGTTTGCCACCCCCTCGAAGGGGACGCCCCATTAAGGAGACAAGACGCGGTGAGGCTACATCGATCACCCGCCGGACGGCAGCACTGTAGCCACGCCCACCTCGGCGAAGCCTTCGTCACCAGGATTGAGCAACAGTAACCAGCCGCCGACAAGGCCCTGGACAGTGGGGCCCGCCTGTCGACCAAGGAGCCGGCAGCCGGCGGGCCCCAGCAGCCGGTGTAGAAGCCGGCGAGTGTAGACACAGACGGCTGGGCCCCGCACCCAGCCGGATTACCATTGTATCCCCGGGGGGTGGGCCTATATAAACCCCCCGGGACACCCATGCAAAGGGTTGATCCCTGCTAGTTTTAAACACCACATAGGGAGGAGAAGAGAGCGGGCAGAGCCCTTCTTCCTCCTCTCGCCAAATAGCTTAAGGAGCATTGTGTAGCTACTTGTTCATCTAGTGATCATGCGGAGACCCCGCAGAGCAGCAGTAGGGGTGTTATCTCCACGGAGAGCCCCGAAGCTGGGTAAGATTCGCCGGCGTGCATGTCTTCGCCTCATCCCGCTTCCAGGCACCGGCGACGTCTTACTGGCTCCCACAATGATAAGCCACCCGTTGGCATATGTCGCACCTACCACCTGACATTTGGCGCCCACCGTGGGGCCAGGTGCACCGTCGTCCGGAGACCTGTTCTGGACGGGAACCTTCTTCCTCCCTCGCGAGCGTAGCCAGCCCGGCACGCCCGATGGCGCTTGCCACGACGCGCTGCAAGGCGTCACCAGCATCTGCGCAGCGAGCGGCTTCGCCGATCTCCTCGACAAGACCCTCATCTCCGACGAGCTCGCCTCCGACGCGGGCACTGACGACCTCGTCAACCTCCTCGGCCAGCTCCATGTCTCCGGCGAGCCTGCTGTGGATTTGGAGTCAGTTGGCTCCACCGACCCGATGCCTGTCGACTCCGACATGGCCTCACTCGACACCTTACCCACCGACGTCACGATCTACAACGACCCGCTTCCCCGGGCCGATGGCTACGACGCTGTCACCACCGAGGTGATGGTCATCGGCCACGGCGGCGCTGCTGACGAGAGTGCCCACGACGCCCCGCACGCGGCGGTCCATAACTTGTCCATCCACCTCCCGGCCGATGCCGACGCTGAAGCACTGGAGGCTCGCCGCCTCGCCCTCCTCGTGGAGGGCCGGAAGTTGGTTTCCATGAGACGCCTCGCTGAGGCTCACCGACGCGAAGCCGACCGCGCCGCCTTTGGCACGCCGCCCCCAGGCGGGCCCAGCCGGGGCGGCATTGTCAGACAGCACGGCGCTGTCATCGCCGACACGTTAGGAGTCGATCGCCCAGTCTACGCCACTCCACTCAAGAACTTGTGCGCCGCCCAGGCTGCCGTAGATGAGCTAGACGGACTGGGGGCCGAAGAACTCCCCCACATGACCCGACGCATCCAGCAGCTAATCGATGCAGCCACGCAGCGGCACGAAGCCGACGCCCGCGCGGAAAGCCCTCCCCCGCGCCGAGATCACGGCGTGACGTCCCGGACGCCGACTACGGGTAGAACCCGCGCGCGGCGCGAGAAAGAGCCGGCTGCCAGCCGAAGCCAAACCCGAATCTCCATCGAGCGAGACGCAGAAGGCCACCCCCGGGCCGTGGAGTGGCGGGGCAACCCGCCTCCGCCTCGGCCCCGTGGAGAAAGATATCCCACCCCGCCGCCTGTTGCGCATCCGACTCTCAGCGGCCGGCTAGGTCGCCGCGAAGGAGTCGGCGAGAACGACGCCCGCCATCGGATCGACCGCCTGGCGCGATCCCTGGCGCTGGAAGAAGAAGACGATGTCGGCCCGCCTTGCTTTGGCCCCCGCATCCGCGACAAGCCCTTCCCCAAAGGGTTCTCGCTCCCAAGAGACACGCCCAAGTACAATGGATCCGTGAAGCCGGAAGATTGGTTGATCGACTACTCCACGGCGGTTAGCATAGCCAATGGCAACAGGCGCGTTGCCGTGAAGTACGTGCCCCTCATGCTGCAAGGCATGGCGCGGACCTGGCTCAACAGCCTCAAGCCATCCAGCATCAACAGCTGGCTAGATTTCACAGAAGCTTTCGTCCGCAACTTCACCAGCACCTACAAGCGGGCTCCCAAGCCCAGACAGCTCTCCTTGTGCGTACAAGGCCCCGCCGAGTCTTCTCGCGATTACCTCACACGTTGGGCTGAGCTCCGCAACTCTTACGAAGGGGTGCCTGAGGTGCAAGCCATAGAATACTTCACAGTCGGGTGCCGAGAAGGCACCCTCCTCAAGCACAAGCTTCTCTGCGATGAGCCGGCTACCCTCGACGAGCTTCTGGACATAGCGGACAAGTACGCCACCGCCGACTCCTCAATGAAGACCGAGCTCCGAGTAGACGCGTCCGGGAAGGTACTCAACCCAGCGCCCAAGACGCCAGCTGGGGATTCCGGCCGACGCCCACACCCGAATGACCACAAGCGCAAGGGCCCTGCGCCGCCTCCCGCCAGTCGGCAGGTGGCCACAGTCGAAGACGAGCAGCCCGAAGGGCGGCCCGCGCCCAAGAAATCCAAGGGCGGCAGGCCGGCTTGGCAGCCAGCCTTCTCCTACGAGCAAACTCTCGACGCCCCGTGCAAGTTCCATAGCGGCGCGAAGCTGTCCAACCACACAACCCGGAAGTGCCATTGGCTCACCCGAATCTCCAAAGGCGAAGGGCTCGCGCCGCCTCCGCCTGCCGGTCCACCGCCTCCGGCCCCGCAGTCGCCGACCGTTCGGCCCATAGTCGGAGCCGTGCATGATGAGTTCCCCGACGAGCGTGCTGCCTATGTCGTCTTTACAAGCCAGCCCGAAGACCGGCGCAGCAAACGCCGAGAGCACAAGGAAGTCAGCATGGTCGCTGCCAACCCCGCCGAGCACATGCACTGGTCAAAAAACCTATCAGCTGGAGCCGGGCCGACCACCCAGAGGTGATGCCATCTCCCGGCTCTTATGCGTTGGTCCTGGATGCCACCCTTGCAACGGACAGACGCACCGCCCGTTTCTCCCGCGTGTTGATAGACGGCGGGAGCAGCATCAACATCTTATACCGTGACACCCTGGAGAAGCTGAACGTCAAGACGAAGCAACTCATGCCTACTCGGACAGTGTTCCATGGCATCGTACCCGACCTGTCCTGCGCCCCCATTGGCAAGATCAAGATTGATGTACTCTTCGGGGACAAGGAGCATTTCCGCCGGGAAGCGATCTGGTTTGAAGTGGTGGACCTGGAGAGCCCCTACCATGCATTGCTTGGCCGACCTACCTTGGCCAGGTTCATGGCGGTTCCCCACTATGCATACCTCAAGATGAAGATGCCGAGCACCAAGGGCGTCATCACCATAGCCAGCGATTACAAGAAGTCTTCCGAGTGCGCGGCAGCCAGCAGCCGGCTGGCCGAGTCCCTTGTGATTGCCGGAGAGAAGAAGATGTTGGATCGAGTCGTGGCCATGGCCGGCAAACAGTCGGCCCTGTCCCCCGATCCCAAGGAGTATGATGCCCAAGGATCTTTCTAGCCGGCCAAGGAGACGAAGAAGATACCTCTTGACCCCGAGCACCCAGAGAGGTTTGCTGTCATCGGGGCAAACCTAAACAGCAAATAGGAAGGCGAGCTCGCCGATTTCCTCCGTGAGAATCGGGACATCTTTGCACGGTCCCCCAAGGACATGCCGGGTGTTCTGAAGGAATTCGACGAGCACAAACTACACGTCCGAGAAGACGCAAAACCAGTCAAACAACCCCTCCGCCGACTGTCGGAGGAGAAAAGAAGGATTGTGGGAGAGGAGATAGCCCGGCTTCATTATGGAAGTTTTCTTTCCAGAGTGGCTTGCCAACCCGGTCCTCGTATTAAAGAAGAACAATAAGTGGCGCATGTGCATAGACTACACGAGCCTCAACAAGGCCTGCCCCAAAGATCCCTTTGCCCTGCCGAGGATTGACCAAGTGATAGACTCCACGGCCGGATGCGAGCTGTTGAGTTTCTTGGATGCTTACTCAGGATACCACCAGATAAAGTTAGATCCGGCTGACCGCCTGAACACCGCCTTCATCACGCCATTTGGAGCCTTCTGCTACCTGACTATGACATTCGGCTTGAGAAATGCCGGTGCCACTTTTCAGCGTTGCATGCAGAAGTGCCTCCTCAAGCAGCTCGGCAGAAATGCCCACGTCTACGTAGACGACATTGTGGTGAAGACGGAGAAGCGCGGCACCTTGCTGGAAGACCTCAAGGAAACATTTGAGAACCTACGCCGGTTCTAAATCAAGCTCAACCCCGAGAAATGCGTGTTCGGAGTGCCAGCCGGCCAGCTCCTAGGCTTCCTGGTCTCCGAACGCGGCATCGAATGCAACCCGGTGAAAATCAAGGCCATTGAGAGAATGGCGGTTCCCACCAAACTTCGAGACATCCAGAAGTTTACCGGATGCTTGGCCTCCCTGATCCGCTTCATCAGCCGGCTCGGAGAGAAAGCTCTCCCCCTCTACCGCCTCATGAAGAAGACCACTCACTTCGAGTGGAATGACCAAGCCGACCAAGCTTTTCATGAGCTGAAGAAGATGCTGGCCACACCGCCGGTCCTGGTGGCGCCGACTGAGAAAGAGCCCATGCTCCTCTACATTGCCGCAACCAGCCGGGTGGTCAGCACCGTCATCGTAGTCCAATGCCCAGAAGAGGGCCGAGCCCAGCCGGTCCAGAGGCCGGTGTACTATTTGAGCGAGGTACTGTCTACCTCGAAGCAGAACTACCCGCACTACCAGAAGATGTGCTATGGCGTGTACTTCGCCGCCAAGAAGCTGAAGCCCTACTTCCAAGAGCATCCCATCACGGTCGTATGCACCGCCCCGCTTGCCGAGATCATAGGCAGCCGGGATGCATCCGGCCGGGTGGCGAAATGGGCAATCGAGCTAGCCCCTTACACGATCTTCTACCAGCCTCGCACCGCCATCAAGTCCCAAGCATTGGCCGACTTCCTCGTCGACTGGGCCGAGACCCAGTACCTACCGCCGGCTCCCGACTCCACTCATTGGCGCATGCACTTCGATGGGTCCAAGACGCGCACCGGCTTGGGAGCCGGCATCGTCCTCACCTCTCCCAAAGGCGACAAGCTCAGATACACGCTGCAAATTCAATTTGCCGCCTCCAACTATGTGGCCGAGAACGAGGCACTCATACACGGGCTCCGGCTTGCCAAAGAGCTCGGCATTCGCCGGATCCTATGTTATGGCCACTCGGACTTGGTGGTCCAGCAATCATCCGGCGACTGGGACGCCAAGGACGCAAATATGGCAAGCTACCGCTTCCTCGTTCAACAGATTAGCGGGTACTTTGAAGGATGCGAATTCCTCCACGTACCAAGAGCCGACAACGAGCCAGTTGATACCCTGGCTCGAATAGGCTCCACTCGGCAGGCAATACCAACCGGTGTCTCTTTGCAACGCCTCCTCAAGCCGTCTATCAAGCCGTCTCTAGAGTCCGATTCCATCTTCGTGCCGCCTGACCCCGACGCGGCCGGGTCCGGCTCGAAGAACCAAGCAGGTGACCCGGGGACTTCGATAGTCGGCCCAGGGACGTTAGTAGGCGCCTCGAGGACTTCCGTAGTTACGCCCGACCCGGGGACTGCCACACCCGGCTCGGGGACTGCGGTAGTCGGCCCGGGGACTGCTCCAACACAACAGGCGGCGGCCGACTCCAGTGTTTCACCACCCAGCCCGCCCGCCCTGGTCGCAGTAGCCATGTTGGCAATAGAAGAAGTTGCAGCTCCATTATGGGCTCAGTCCATCCTCAACTTCCTAATAAACCAAGATCTGCCGGCTGACGAAACAGAGGCAAGACAAGTCCAACGCCGAGCCGGAGCATACACAATCGTCAACAGAGAGCTCGTCAAGCGCAGTGTCACTAGAGTCCTCCAGCGATGCGTCGAGCAAGAGAAGGGCATCGCAATCCTTAGAGATATCCACCAAGGAGAATGCGGCCACCATGCGGCCTCAAGATCACTCGTCGCCAAAGCCTTCTGCCATGGTTTCTTTTGGCCGACTGCTTTGGATGACGCCAAGGAGTTAGTTAAACATTGCAAAGGGTGCCAACTTTTCAGCTCCAAGCAACACATGCCGGCTTCAGCACTCAAGACCATTCCCCTCACTTGGCCCTTCGCCGTTTGGGGACTGGACATGGTGGGCCCATTCAAGACGGCGCGCGGCGGCATGACACATCTGCTTGTCGCTATGGACAAATTCACCAAATGGATTGAGGCAAAGCCGATCAAGAAGCTGAATGGGCCGACTGCCGTGACATTCATCGCAGACATAACAACTCGGTACGGCGTGCCACACAGCATCATCACCGACAATGGCACGAATTTCGCCAAGGGAGCCTTGGCACGTTTCTGCACGACGCAAGGCATCCGGCTGGACTTAGCTTCCGTTGCCCACCCGTAGTCAAACGGCCAAGTCGAGCGAACCAACGGCCTCATCCTTTCCGGCATCAAGCCCCGACTGGTCGTACCACTGGAGCGTTCAGCCGGCTGTTGGCTCGATGAGCTGCCGGCCGTCCTCTGGAGTCTGCGCACTACCCCAAACAAGTCAACCAGCTTCACTCCTTTCTTCCTTGTGTATGGTGCCGAGGCGGTCATCCCGACCGACATCGAGTTCGATTCACCTCGGGTAACCATGTACACGGAGGCGGAAGCTAGGGAAGCACGATAAGACGGCGTCGACCTGCTGGAAGAGGGCCGGCTGTTAGCCCTCAGCCGGTCTGCCATCTATCAGCAGGGCCTGCACCGCTACCACAGCCGGAAGGTCAGGCCAAGATCATTCCAAGAGGGCGATCTTGTGCTCCGGCTGATCCAGCGAACAGCCGGCCAGCACAAGCTCTCGGCCCCTTGGGAGGGCCCCTTCGTCATCAGCAGAGCTTTAGGCAACGACTCTTACTACCTAATCGACGCGCAAAAGCCGAAGGCATGAAAGAGAGACGACTTCTGCAAGGATTTGGAACAACCATGGAACGCCAACCTCCTCCGAAGATTTTACAGTTGAAATACAGTATGTATCACGCTAACTTTTGTATTAAGTACGAGACAATAGGCCCCCCGAGGAGAGCTCGGGGACTGCCATCTTTTATCTATGAATTTAGAGTATCATGCTTATGACTTTGTCATTTCATTTACTTTTTTCATCCGGCACCGGGTTCGACTAGTCGGCCCGAGGACTGGCCGCCTTGCGTTATATTAGAAGTCCTACCCGCGGTCAGACAAGTAGTGTGCCGGCACCCAAGCCTTCTCTTGCCAAAAGTCGCAGTTCGAAGAACCGGCTGTCCGGCTGGCAACAGTTAAAGGCAGGAAAGGATGCCCACACGAAAAACGGCTAGGGACTAACCGACTAATGTAACAAAAGCCGGTTTTTCTCCCACCACCGACCGACTACCAGAGTAGCCGGCCGGCCGGCTTCCATTCACCTCACTTCAGTCTAAAAAAGCTCGAGTATTACCTCCCCAAAGGGGAAGGCGGCAAAGGAAACAACCTAAGGACAAAAAGCATACGTAAACGGAAGCCAAACATGCACACAATAATATTTACATAAAAGACCTTCAAAAGGCCAGCATTCAACATAGTTTGAATACACCCCCAGTGGGTGGAACTGGGCAAGTTTAATAAAAAATTTCAAAAGGCAACAAGCAGGAAAAAACAAGGACGGCAGATTAAGCCAAGGGAGCGACTGGCGAGTCGGGCAGGTCGGTGGAGATGGCAGTGCCGGCTGGAGGAGTGGCCGGCTGGCGAACCTCGGCATGATCACCGCCTCCCGCAGAGGGCGCGCTAGCACGCGCCTTGTTGCTGGAGGCACGATCGGGCTGAGGCTGGCTGGCTGCTTCACCGGCCGGCTCAACGTCTTCGTCCTCCTCTCCTTCGTCGTCTTCGCCTTCATCGCTGGAGGCGATCTCCTCTGCCGAGTCCTCACCCGCTGCCGGGTTCAGCCCGAACCACTCCTTCGGCTGGGCAACGCTGTCGTCATTAATTTCAGGAGCGAAGACGCTGATATCAATGCGCTCGGCGATCGTCGAGGCGCGCTGAGCGATAGCCGGCCGCACCTCCTCCAGCTCTTCGTCAGCCTCCAGCCGCCAGGTGCGCAGTTGGTCCAGGTTCAGCCCCGGATACCAGGCTCGGACGAACTCCAGCGCCCACCCAGCTCCAAGCCAGGCTGCCGATGCCTTCCAGGCCTCGAAGCGGCCAACCGCAACCTCCAGCCAGTCGGCAGTCCGACTCGGGGTGCAGGGAATCGTCTCGCTTGGCCAGAGGGCGGCCAACACCTGCGCCCCGGCGCGCTGGAGGCGGCGGAGCATACGGTGAGCCGGCTGCAGCCGGGCTTGGACTGCCAAGAGTTGCTCCTCGAGCGTCCGGCCCGCGCCCGGCGCGATTTCAGCCCCCGCCTGCCGGCGCGCCTCGCGGTGGGCCTCGATGGTTTGGGCGGCGAAGACGGAGTAGCCGGGAAAGTAGTCTGCACGGAGAACAAAAAGCAGCACAAGTCGGAATACAAATCAGGGATCAAGGGGCAAGCAAGGAGTGAAGAAGGTGGCTTACCATCGATCAGATCCTCGATACGACCGAAGCCCTCGCTCAATGCCTGCTTCGCCTCAGCCCAGCCCGCCGCTTCGGTCTCGAACTCGGCCCTCAGGGCGTTCTCGCTGTCCTGAGCTTCCTTCAGAGCCGCCTTGTGGCTCTCCTCCTGGTCGGCCTACTTCTTGGCCAGGCGGTCACGCTCCAGGACCTAGGCGCTGTACTCGGCTTCCTTGGCGCGAAGGGCGGCCTGGGCCCCGCTGAGCTGCTCCCTCAAGTCGGCATTGGCTCCTGCAAGCATGAAGACAGGAAAAAATTAAGAAGGAAGAAGTCGTCAAGGAAGATCCGACCCGGCTGCTCAGCAGTCGGCCCGAATCTCAGGGACTACACCCAGTGGGTGCACTGACGCGCCCCCATAGGAGATGAACGAAACAAAGCACGCACTCCGGCTGCTGATCAGATCCTCGGTTCTCCGACCCAGCTCCTGAGCCTGGGAGTTGAAGGTGGCAGCGCGGAGGTTATGATACTCCTGGAAAATCAGATAGGAGGCGAGAATAAGATAGTCGTCAAGGAAGATCCGACCCGACTGCTCAGCAGTCGGCCCGAATCTCGGGGACTACACCCAGTGGGTGCGCTGACGCGCCCCCATGGAAGAAATCAAAGAACAAAACAACCCAGGACAGAAGACTCACCCGGATGATGGCCCGCGTCGCAAGGAACTCTTGGGTGTATCGCTGCAGCGAGGCGGCCTGAGCTTGAAGCCGGCTCCGGACCTCCTGGGCCGCCACGTTCAGCTCGCCCGTCCCCCCGCTGGGGGTCCACTCAGACGCGCTGGTGCTGGCCGCCTCCAGGGCCTCCGCCGCCTGGCCGGCGCCCGCTGCTTGGTGCGGTTCCGGCGCGGAGGCGCCACCCCCTGCGCGCCGGCGCAATGCTGGCTGCACCTCGAGGCCGGCCCCTGCCTCCGGCTCGCCCCCGACCGGCTGCTCTGGCACTGCAGCCGATTGGCCACCTTGGCCCGTTCCGGTCGGCGCTGCCTACGGCGCCCCCTCCATGAAGATCACGGAGCCCTCCCTCCTCTCCATCACCGGCGGGTCATGGTCGACCTCCTCCGACGGGGGCACTGGGATGTCGGGGGCCACGACGCAAAGGGGAACGACGAGCAGCGGAGGTCGGTTGTGCGAGGCCTCCGCCTCCGTCTCCGCGGCTGCCGCCTCCACCCGGGCCTTGGCCGCCGCCTCGGCCTGCTCCTTCATCGCCTGGGCGGTCCTTCGCTCCGCCGCCTCCCGCTCCTCCCGTGCCTCCCGTGTGTTCCGTTCCGTGGCCTCCCTAAGGTCGGCGCGGGGATCCACACGGCGGGAGCCTGAAGACCCTCCAGTCGTCCCGACTACGGAGTCGTCGGGACCCCGCTCAAGGGAAAGCGGTGCCCTGTCCGGCGAGCCAAGAAAGGTTTAGAAGAGTTTCGGTCGAAAGGGATAACAAAACGTATATATACGAGGCATTCGACGACTTACGCCGAGATCGCCTGCGGCTATTTTACCGCCTTGCGGAAGCGGGCCGCCTTCGCGGCCGCCTCATCCCGCTTGGTCGCCGCCGTGGGAGCCTTGGATTTCTTCGGCCGGCTGCCAAAGAGGATCGACGCGGCCCGGCGCTTCTGCGCGCCGCCGCAGGCAGCCGGCGCGGCGGACAAGCCCGCACCTTGATGATCAAGCGCCGGCCGGCAGCGCGGGGCGACTTCGACCTCAACATCGTCTGGCCAGTCCTTGAAGCCGACCCCGAGCCCCGCGCCTCCGACCTCGTCGCTTTCCCCCACGATGGCGTCTTCCATGGCGGCCGCTCCCATGTCCGGATCGTCGGCGTCGTCCACCGTGCGATCGGGGAGGAGCTGGCGCTCTACCCCTGCGGCCTCGGTCGTCGGCGGAAGAAGAGGGTTCTGCTAAGGGCAAACCGACTGATCAGAGGCCGGCTATCATGAGGCCGGCTACCAAAGGAAGAAAGGAAGGAAAAACTTACGGCATGCGGAGGGTTGGCGCGGGAATACGGCTCCTTGCCATATCGCCAATCCTCGGCGAGCTTGCAGTTGGAGATGTAGTTCACCAGGTAAGACACCTCTGCATGAGGTATCTCCCTGGTGCTCAGCCAGCACGGGTCGAAGCGGCCGCTCATCTGACAAATCATGTGAGGCCGGCCTTGGAGGGGAAGTACCCGGCGCTCCACGAAGGTGGCCACCAAGTCGGCTCTGGTCAGGCCCTCCGACTAGATCATCACCCGAAGCCGGGAGACGGCTGAGTTCCCGGCCTGAGACAACGACCTGGCCCGGTAGCTCCACGAAGGTCGCCTCCCAGCCGGCGGGCCGGCTACATAAGCCGGCAGGTTGACGTAGTCGCCTTGCTGGGCGACGTTCTTCACGTAAAAGTAAGACTTCTGCCAGAGTTTCACCGACTGGATCAGCGGGATGGGCGGGAACGGGTTGTTCTCGCCCGTCCGCCTCATGGCAATATAGGCTCCGCAGGGGGCGGGCACGCCCGCGACAACGGTGCCGAGCTTGCTCTGGAAGAATTCCCCCCAGAGCTCGAGCGTGGGGAGGACCCCGAGAAAGCCCTCGCATAGGGTGATGAAGGCCGACAGCAGCATCACCGTGTTGGGCGAGAGGTGATGCGGCTGGAGGTGGTAGAATTCGAGGAAGGCTCGAAGGAATCCGCTCGCCGGGAGGCCGAAGCCGCGCAGGCAGTGCGAGCGGAAGATCACCCGCTCGCCCTCCTCTGGTGCCGGCGAAATCTCCCTCGCTGGCGCTTGACGAACCCGCACGAAGTTCTCGCCCGGCAGACGCCGTGTCCGACGGAGGAACTCGACGTGGTCTTCATGGACGTTAGAGCCATCCCACGAGCTTGAGAGCGCCATGGGAGCAACGCGGTGAGGAGCAAGACGATGCGATGGCGGAACGGTGCAGCAATGGGTGGCAGCGGCGGCGGAAAGAAGAAGGAAGGCGAGGAGGGGCGGAGCGAGGGAGAGCGTGCGAGCCTCTGCCGCTCCCTCTCCTCCCCCTACTTATAGACCGGCGCGGCGGAGCCGAGGAGGCGCGGCGTGGGGGAACTTGGGGATCAACTGCGCCCACTCCCCCCACGTCCCGTGATTATTGCGCCCTGAAGACGTAATAAAATCGCCGCGGGAAGGCGAGCGGTCCGCGTGGGCTGCAGAAGATCCGCGCTCGGGCCAAGGCCTAGGAGTGGCGGACCCGGGCCTGCGGCGGCGTCCCGTCGCGCGCGTGCACCGGCAGGATTTCCTTGCCACGTGGCCCGCGGGATGGCCTGCGGTTAGCTCGCAGGTCGACCGCGCTCCAGCCTACGAGAAACGGGGCTTTCCGAAGACGGCGCGCACAAGCACAACCGACCCCTCAGGGTAGGAAGCTGACCGGGCTTCTCGTCCCTTTGTCAGTTTCGAAGCTCGTCAGCTTCGGGGACTACTGTCGGAGGAAATAACCATGGGTAGCCAAGCCGGCTCCCCCTGGCCCTTCTGAAAAAATTATTACGAGCCCATCCGGCCCTCAAGAATCCAAGACATGGGGCAGCCTTCCCCTCGCCGACTGTTTCCCAGGCCGACTATCGGAAGGCGGCCCGACTTCAGCCTTCATGAAAAAAAGTCACGGGAGGGCCGGCTCCGAGAAGGCCGACTCCAAGAAGCCGGCTCCCATAAAGCAGTCAAGATCGTACCCTCGAAGCCTGCACCCACATAACGGCGATGTGACGGGGCGTGGCTACAGTAAAGCTTGCCACCCTCGAATCCCAGAGCACGCCTGGCATAGTGCGCCGTACGGGTGGCCATGATCCGTCCGGCGCGGCACTGTTGCCACGATGACCCTGATGTCATCCACGATGGGCCGCCAGAGTGGCCCACGGGCGGTGGGCCCCTTCAGGCAGAGAGACACCCGAAGGCGGCCCGGCCTCCCCCAGTCGGCCCAAGACAGAGCCGGCTCTCCACAGCCAGTTTGCCACCCCCTCGAAGGGGACGCCCCATTAAGGAGACAAGACGCGGTGAGGCTACAGCGATCACCTGCCGGACGGCGGCACTGTAGCCACGCCCACCTCGGCGAAGCCTTCGTCACCAAGATTGAGCAACAGTAACCAGCCGCCGGCAAGGCCCTGGACAGTGGGGCCTGCCTGTCGACCAAGGAGCCGGCAGCCGGTGGGACCCACCAGCCGGCGGGCCCTAGCAGCCGGCGCAGAAGCCGGCGAGTGTAGACACAGACGGCTGGGCCCGCACCCAACCGGATTACCATTGAACCCCCGGGGGGTGGGCCTATATAAACCCCCCGGGACACCCATGCAAAGGGTTGATCCCTGCTAGTTTTAAACACCACATAGGGAGGAGAAGAGAGCAGGCAGAGCCCTTCTTCCTCCTCTCGCCAAATAGCTCAAGGAGCATCGTGTAGTTACTTGTTCATCTAGTGATCATGCGGAGACCCCGCAGAGCAGCAGTAGGGGTGTTATCTCCACGGAGAGCCCCAAAGCTGGGTAAGATTCGCCGACGTGCATGTCTTCGCCTCATCCCGCTTCCAGGCACCGGAGACGTCTTACTGGCTCCCACAATGATAGGCCACCCGTTGGCATATGTCGCACCTACCACCCGACAATGTCAAAGCTAGCATCGACCTAACCCTTTACGACGAGCTCTTCGTCACCTCCATAAACGAGAAACATATCCTTAGTCCTTTTCAGGTACTTCAGGATATTCTTGACCGCTGTCCAGTGTTCCATTCCGGGATTACTTTGGTACCTTCCTACCAAACTTACGGCAAGGTTTACATCAGGTCTGATACACAGCATGGCATACATAATAGACCCTATGGCCGAGGCATAGGGGATGACACTCATCTTTTCTCTATCTTCTACCATGGTCGGGCATTGATCCGTGCTCAATCTCAGACCTTGCAACACAGGCAAGAACCCCTTCTTGGACTGATCCATATTGAACTTCTTCAATATCTTGTCAAGGTACATGCTTTGTGAAATACCAATGAGGCGTCTCGATCTATCTCTATAGATCTTGATGCCTAATATATAAGCAGCTTCTCCAAGGTCCTTCATTGAAAAACTCTTGTAAACACAGGCTTCTCCATAAGTCCGTGTAAACCCAAACGCTTTGATCATCTCATCAAATCGAATGTTCCAATTCCGAGATGCTTGCACCAGCCCATAGATTGAGCGTTGGAGCTTGCAGACCTTGTCAGCATTCTTAGGATCGGCAAAACCTTCTGGCTGCATCATATACAATTCTTCCTTAAGGAAACCATTAAGGAATGCCGTTTTGACATCCATTTGCCATATCTCATAATCATAGAATGCGACAATTACTAACATGATTCGGACAAACTTTAGCTTCGCTACGGGTGAGAAAGTCTCATCGTAGTCAACCCCTTGAACTTTTCCATAACCATTAGTGACAAGCTGAGCCTTATAGATGGTCACATTACCATCCGTGTCTGTCTTTGTAACGCCTCGAGACCGATGTGCCAGGTGTCGTCCAGTTATTCGCTATTGTTGCCTTGTCATTGCTTGCATGTCATGCATCTCATATCGTGTCTTTATGTGCATTGCATTTGCATACATGTTCGTCTCATGCATCTGAGCTTCTTCCCCGTTGTCCGTTTTGCAATCTGGCGCTCCTATGTCACCCGTTGTCCCTTTCGACCTCTTTTCGTGTGCGGGTGTCAAACATTTTCAGATTGGACCAAGACTTGTCATGCGGCCTTGGTTTACTACCGGTAGACCGCCTGTCAAGTTTCGTGCCATTTGGACTTCGTTTGATACTCCAACGGTTAATCGAGGGACCGAGAAGGCCTCGTGTGTGTTGCAGCCCAACACCCCTCCAAAGTAGCCCAAAACCCACTTAAACCTCCTCCATCCTCTCGGTCGTTCGATCATGATCGCGTGGCCGCAAACCGCACCCCATTTGGACTCTCCTAGCTCCCTCTACCTATATATATGTGATCCCCTCCCGAAATTCGTGGTACAAACTGTAACAAACTCCTCCCCGCTCCGCCGGTCAATTCTTTCCGCCGCGCCGGACATGTCCGTGCGCACCGGCCACCTCACCTCCACCAATCCTGTGGCGACACATCACCGCCTCCGTTAACTCAGCCAACGAGAGGTCGCCACCTCAGCCCCCTCCACCACCGCGGCCCGCGGGACCCAGATCGGGCCCCCGCGAGCCCGCAACCACCGCCACCTGGCACCATGCCCGCGCCGCCTCCCGCTCCCTGCCGCGCCGCCCAGCGCCGCCCGAGCCGCCCTGGCTCCACCACCTAGCCGGCGCCGCCTCGACTCGCGCCTCCGCGCCGGCTACCGCGCCGCTCCGCCCTCGCCGCCGTCCGGCCTCGCTGCCTCCACCGGAGCTTCCTTCCCCGACGAGCTCTCCCTCCTACTCCGGCCATCTCCATCCTCCGGCGATGCTCCGGTCAACCTCGGTTCACGCATGCTGCCTACTACAGTGCCAGATCCCGATCTGGATCTGGAACCTCCTCAGTTGAATTTTCCCCTCAAACCCTAATATTTTTGCTCTTTTCAACGCATCATAACTTCATCATCGTAGCTCCGATTCGTGCGTGTAGCATATCAAAATGTTCGTTTCGATGAGTACATCATTTCTCTCATTGCATCATTTTCATTTGAGCTCATCTTGATGCCCGAAATGCTTTTGGAAGAGGGCTATGTGATGATTATGTCAGATCTGTTTAAGCAATTAGCCTTTTGTCATTTTTGCCATGATTAATGTGTGCATGCTATGGTCCTGAGCTCTACATGTGTTTTGTTATATGCCATGCCATCTTTACAGGGGTGTATGCCATGTATTTTTGTGATATTTGTGGTGACTAGCACAAGCTTGCAAAGTAGCGTAATCGTCAATCTTGATTTCAAGGACTTAGAATTTCACTAAGTCCTTGTCCTGCTTTCGTTGTTATGCCATATGTTCATGTTGTTTCCTAGTGATCCGTGCCTCTTTTGAGGATGATCAGTAAGTATGTTTTGTTAATATTGTGGTTCTCTATCCATCCATGTCTTTGTTTGCATTTATGGAGCACCCTAGCTTGAGTCAATCGAGCTCTACTTTTGCTATAAAATTTTCCTGGTAGATTGTTAACAAGTTTAGCGATTTTGCCGAGGTTGTTGCTATTGATCCGTGCATGCTATGTTGTTGTTCCTGCCATGTCTAGCTTCTATGCCATGTCTTCTTGATGGTTGTATGCTTAGTTTGTCATGCCATGCCTTGTAGTGAGTGCATAGAGCTCATAAACATGCCTACTCGTTAACTGTTTCGCATGCTCCAGTTTTTCACCAAGTCTGAATCTGTTTATGTTTTTGCTATGTTCACATGCTTGCAATTGTATTCTCTGATCCCTTTTGGCTCATGGTCACTAAGAGACTTTTGTTAAGTGCTTTGAGTAGCTTCATGTCATGCCTTGCTTTGCCAGGTTAAGATCCTGTAGCTTTTAGTTTTCATGCTCTAAAGTGTGCTTCCTGATGATAAATTCCAGACTTGTGTTAATTTCACT
The DNA here is from genome assembly GCF_003073215.2 of Triticum urartu. Lineage (NCBI taxonomy): Eukaryota > Viridiplantae > Streptophyta > Magnoliopsida > Poales > Poaceae > Triticum > Triticum urartu. The sequence continues at coordinate 557,020,033 of NC_053028.1, forward strand.
AAGTCTGAAACCTGTTATCATTTGCACTTTTGCCATGCTTGTTTGAACCTTTTATTGAGTGAATTAGCCGTAGCTCACTGTTCATGTTTTGTCAAGCTTCATGAGTGGATCCCTGCCATGTATTTTGTTGTCATGTTTGAGTGTTGTAGCATATTTATCTTGATGCATTTAGTTGGTCACTTGCTGTTTATCGCAGACCGGTGCCATATTTGTTTTGCTTGCCATTTCCAAACCGTGCATCCGATTCCGGTGATCTTTATATCGATTTCTACCAAAATCACCTCACATTTCCAGTGGCACTCTTGGATTTCCAAGTTGAGGCCAGGTTCAATCATTCCTTTCCAAATCATGCATATGCATCACATACCGCATCCGACATATCATACCATGTTCGTGTGTTGGTTGTTTACTATGTTGTGTGCTTCTTTCTGGTGTTGCTTCTTCGGGTTGGTTCCGATAACGTCGCGTTTGTGAGGACCCGTTTGTCTACGTCCGTGTGTCTTCTTCGTGGACTCGTTCTTCTTCCTTGCTGGATTTCAGGCAAGATGACCATACCCTCGAAATCACTTCTATCTTTGCTTGCTAGTTGCTCGTTCTTTTGCTATGCCTATGCTGCGATACCTACTACTTGCTTATCATGCCTCCCATATTGTTAAACCAAGCCTCTAACCCACCTTGTCCTAGCAAACCGTTGTTTGGCTATGTTACCGCTTTGCTCAGCCCCTCTTATAGCGTTGTTAGTTGTAGGTGAAGATTGGAGTTTGTTCCTTGTTGGAACATGGACATGTTGTTCCTTGTTGGAACATGTTTATATGTGGGGATATCACAATATCTCTTATTTAATTAATGCATCTATATACTTGGTAAAGGGTGGAAGGCTCGGCCTTATGCCTGGTGTTTTGTTCCACTCTTGCCGCCCTAGTTTCCGTCATATCGGTGTTATGTTCCCGAATTTTGCATTCCTTACGCGGTTGGGTTATAATGGGAACCCCTTGACAGTTCATCTTTAATAAAACTCCTCCAGCAATGCCCAACATTGGTTTTACCATTCGCCACCTAGCCTTTTCTTTCCCTTGGGTTCTGCAGACTCAAGGGTCATCTTTATTTTAACCCCCCTCCCTGAGCCAGTGCTCCTATGAGTTTTTGTCCAAACTAGAGCCCCTTGCAGCGCCACCTCAGGGAAACTCGAGGGCTAGTTTTAGTTGTTTGGATTTCTCATCTGAGTGTGCCCTGAGAACGAGATATGTGCAGCTCCTATCGGGATTTGTCGGCACATTCGGGCGGTGTTGCTGGACTTGTTTTACCATTGTCAAAATGTCTCGTAACCTGGACGCCGAGTCTGATCGGAATGTCTTGGGAGAAGGAATATCCTTCGTTGACCGTGAGAGCTTGTGATGGGCTAAGTTGGGACACCCCTGCAGGGATTGAACTTTCGAAAGCCATGCCCGCAGTTATGGGCAGATGGGAATTTGTTAATGTCCGATTGTAGAAAACCTGAAGTTGATCTTAATTAAAATACATCAACCGCGTGTGTAGCCATGATGGTCTCTTCTCGGCGGGGTCTGGGAAGTGAACACGACGTTGGAGTTATGCTTGACGTAGGTTGTTCTAAGATCACTTCTTGATCATAGTTTCTCGTCCATGCTTTTCCTTCTCTTCTCACTCTCATTTGCGTATGTTAGCCACCAAATATGCTAGTCGCTTGCTGCAGCTCCACCTCATACTTTTACCCTTCCTATAAGCTTAAATAGTCTTGATCGCGAGGGTGTGAGATTGCTGAGTCACCGTGACTCACAGATACTTCCGAAACCACTTTGTAGTTGCCGATGTTACCGAGCAGGTGACACAACCAAGCTCAAGGAGGAGCTCCATGAAGATCTTATCCTTTCTGTTGTTTCGTTCTAGTCGATCAGTAGTGGAGCCCAGTTGGGGTCGATCGGGGATTTGTGTAGCTTTTGGGGTAGTCTTCTTTTATTTTGGTTCCATAGTCGGACCTTGATTGTTTTTGGATGATGTAATGCTTTATTCATGTAATTGTATGAAGTGGCAATTGTAAGCCAACTATGTATCTCTTTCCCTTATGTATTACATGGGTTGTGTGAAGATTACCTCACTTGCGACATTGCTTTCAATGCGGTTATGCCTCTAAGTCGTGCTTCGACACGTGGGAGATATAGCCGCATCGAGGGCGTTACAAGTTGGTATCAGAGCCTTCCCCGACCTTAGGAGCCCCCTGCTTGATCGAATCGTTGGCGTTGTTGAGTCTATAAAAATGTTTTGAGTCATTTAGGAATTATATATCGGAGAGTTAGGAATTCTTTTTACTCCCCAGCCCCTTCATCGCTCTGGTGAGGCATCCTGACGTAGAGTTTTGACTCTTCTCTTCTCAAATTTCACTAAAAAAAATTTAGGATCATGCGGGTATCTTGGAATCGTTCCGATGGTTTTGTGACAAGAACATTGTTCTTGGTGCCTCCTGTCATTTAGGGGCTGTGGCAGTGTCCCGGGGAGTTGAGCTCCGAGGTGTTGTCGTCACAATTTTATCATTGCAGTTCTGGAATACCTGATTTTTATTCGCCAACATCGAAAATCTCTTTTATGTAGTTGTCGGTGAGATAACCTCGACGCCACCCAGTACTGGGGCGGGAGTTCGGGAGTATTGCCATAACTCGTATAACGGATGCTTTTCGAAGGTTGAGGTAAACGATTTCTGAAGGATTCTTGGTTATGTGTTGAAGGATGGATACAGCTGAATGTAGGATTTGTTAGTTTTGAGTGAGATATTATGCTTCCCCTGTATCCCCAACACCTGATTTCATAACCGGAAAGTTTCGGGAGTTTATAACTGGGAATTCAAGTAGCTCTTAGGATATCTTTTCCGACAGATGTATGATTTGAAATTGGGGTTCGACGTCTAGTGGTCCGCCTATTCACGGTTGGTTTTACAGTGGTCCCGTTGTGTCTTAAAGAGTCCTTGGCTATGCCAACTCGGGGACGCTTTGTATATCATGTGCACTGCCTTGTACATGATGGTGCTGTACGATCGAGCCCGTGTAGGCCCCACCATGAAAATTTCGGGCGAAATCTCTATCATATGTTTGTTCCGGCTTATTCTGCAAGCCAATCCTTCGTTTTTGTTTGGAGTTGTGGTATTCGAGTTGCTTCGAAGTCGAGAGTTGATTCCATGCCTCCCCCAAATGGTGTTCTCATACTCCGATGTGAATACCAATCCTTCTTGTTCATCGAGCTTGTCATCTCAATTTCTTTTCAACCGACACGCTTCTCATCAAGTGGATCCAATCATTTCAACTTTTGCAAGATCCAATCTCATTTTTTTGTCAACGGTGTTTGTTTCACCAGTCTCCAAGTTGCCTTTGTTTTTTCCCGCCCACCCACCCTTTTTCTTCAAGGACTAAGTTTTCTTTATCAAGTATCTATCTTATGATTATGAAGTCACTCCATTCTTTTCCGTCAATGCTCTTACCCGGTGGTTTTCATGAAGATGCTCTACTAGTTCATCATTCTTCGCTCTCTTTCTTCTTCGGTGGAACCAATTCAAGCTTTGGTATTGAGCATACTCCTTTTCTTTTTGCCCAATGCCTACTTATGCCGGTGCACCTCATAATCATTCCCCGCTTGCTATTCAATTGTTCTGGAGTGCTCAAGATATCTCGAAGATTCGTGTTTCCACTCGGCATTCGTTCAAGCTCTTTCGAGGATGTTATCTCATTCAAGCCTTTTTATCCAACCAGTGCTATCTCTCTTTCGAGTACTCGTTCTATGGTGTATCTTTTGAGTGGGCCCTAACCCACAGGTCTTTTTCCAGGATCTTACCTGACTCTTCTAATTTTCCTGGAGCTATTCTCAAATTTCTTTTCGAAGTTTGACGTAAGAATGAGTTATGATCAGTCAAATGCCTTCTCCTAGATCTTTCACAATTCTTTTCATCGTTGGCTCAATTTTTCCATTTTTCATCCTGGAGTATCTCAACAATTTGGCAGTTTTTCTCATCGTCATTCTCGGCATTTGAAGACCAAAGAAAAGTTTCTCTTTAATCTTGCTCCATTCTCTTCAAAATTCATGGTTCTAGCTTGATGCCTTTCTCTCATAATTGCTATCGATTGTGAGAATTCTGTTCACCCATCCGGAGCAATGCATGGTTCTTTTCAGTTTGATTCTCCGGAGCCCATCATTTCAGAAAGACTTATTCATTCTCATCTTTCAGTTATCATTCTCCAAATCTTACCGGCGCATCATTCAAGTGATCTCTAATCAGTTTGTGATCCCTTCGTTCTCATGTATTTAGATTATCTCAAGTTTGTTCGTTCATTTGCTAATTCGTACCAGTGATTCATCCTTTACTTCATACATTTAATTCTTACGGTGGTTCGTTCAAGATCTCTCTTCCTTCGTTATCATATCAATTCACTCGTTTTTTTCCAATCCTACCGGTGTTTCATTGAAGACCTTGCCAAGTTGACACTATATCTATCTTAATCCTTTCTACGGGAATAAGTAGTATGCCAAATCCATTGTTTGTCATCAATTTAAATTGATGAAGGATAAGCATAATGTAATTCTTATTCTTGTTTCATTGAGTTTATTCAATTTTTTTTCCGGAGTGGTTCATCATATCACATTCTCAGTTCGAGATGCTTTATCTTTTCTTTTCCGGAGTTCCAAGTCTCCACTTTATCTCGTCGCAAAGCTTCATCTAAATTATTACAAGGTTTCACCTTGTGTTTTCAACTTCTCTTTCCTTTCATTGGTTTATTCTTTTCTTACCGGAAATCATCATGGAGGTTCTACATGATGGTTCATAAAGGATTTAATTTTTCTCGAAGTGTTCTTTGAGATTCTTTTCAGAGGAGTTCAAGTTTTCTTCATCTTGCAATCCGGAGTGCAATTCTTTCATGCATATCGAGGTGGTGTTATGTCATTCTTGATAATTTCCCTTCGTGCATTGTGTTTCACAAGTTATCAAGATGAGGTATTTTAAATCCACCATTCTCTTCATTGGAGTTATCTTGGGCTATATTTCACCTAAAGCTTTCCTTTAAGGATTGTCGCTCTTATGGTGTTTATCAATGATCCAAGTTCTTCATTTATCCTCCCGGTGAGATAGCTTCTCGTCTCCTTGTTCTTATCAATCCAATTCTTTTTCCCATGAGTGGCAGGTTGTCACCTCATAATTTGAGATGTATTCCATAATACCATATCAATCTTATTCTTTTCGTTGTTGGTTTTCCAACAACTCCGTTCTAGCATTTGTTGTAAGCGTGCTCTCGTTTTTCCCTTCATTCATTCCATTCTTACTTTTGTTCTGGAGGCATTGTGTTGCTGCTCTCTTCAAACCTTCTTCTTGTTCTTCTTAGGATCCTGTTCTTTTCATGCTTATCCTTTTAACCGGAGTGTTGTGTCCCTTTGCTCAAGCTTTTTCATTTTATCAGGTCTTTCATATCTTTTCAACCGAAGTGCTACCCGAATCGGTTCTTTCTTTTCCCCTTTCTTAACGGAGTGCTTTCAACCTTGTTCTTCTTCGTTGCCTTCTTTCTTGCAATTTGTTCAACCTCTCAAGGCTCGTGGTTTCACTCACTTGTCAATGAATCAACTTAGTTTTACCTTTTCTCTTTCTCTTCCGTGTTTCCCTCCGGTGCCATTCTAGATCTCGGGACGAGATCCTCTCATAGTGGTGGAGTGTTGTAACGCCCCGAGACCGATGTGCCAGGTGTCGTCCAGCTATTCACTGTTGTTGCCTTGTCATTGCTTGCGTGTCATGCATCTCATATCATGTCTTTATGTGCATTGCATTTGCATACATGTTCGTCTGATGCATCCGAGCTTCTTCCCCGTTGTCCGTTTTGCAATCCGGCGCTCCTATGTCACCCGGTGTCCCTTTCTACCTCTTTTCATGTGCGGGTGTTAAACGTTTTCAGATTGGACCGAGACTTGTCATGCAGCCTTGTTTTACTACCGGTAGACCGCCTGTCAAGTTCCGTGCCATTAGGACGTCGTTTGATACTCCAACGGTTAACCGAGGGACCGAGAAGGCCTCGTGTGTGTTGCAGCCCAACACCCCTCCAAAGTGGCCCAAAACCCACTTAAACCTCCTCCATCCTCTCAGTCGTTCGATCATGATCGTGTGGCCGCAAACCGCACCCCATTTGGACTCTCCTAGCTCCCTCTACCTATATATATGTGATCCCCTCCTGAAATTCGCGGTACAAACCCTAACAAACTCTTCCCCCGCGCCGCCGGACAATTCTTTCCGCCGCGCCGGACATGTCCGTGCGCACCGGCCACCTCACCTCCACCAATCCTGTGGCAACACGTCACCGCCTCCGTCGCCTCAGCCAACGAGAGGTCGCCACCTCAGCTCCCTCCACCGCCGCGGCCCGCGGGACTCAGATCGGGCCTGCGCGAGCCCGCAACCACCGCCGCCTGGCACCGTGCCCGCGCCGCCTCCCGCTCCCTGCCGCGCCGCCCCGCATCGGCGAGCGCCGCCCGAGCCGCCTCGGCTCCGCCACCACGTCGGCGCCGCCTCGCCTCGAGCCTCTGCGCCGGCGACCGCGCCACTCTGCCATCGCAGCCGTCCGGCCTCGCTGCCTCCACCGGAGCTTCCTTCCCCGACGAGCTCTCCCTCCTACTCCGGCCATCTCCATCCTCCGGCGATGCTCCGGTCAACCTCGGTTCACGCACGCTGCCTGCTACAGTGCCGGATCCCGATCTGGATCTGGAACCTCCTCGGTTCACTTTTTCCCTCAAACCCTAATATTTTTGCTCTTTTCAATGCATCATAACTTCATCATCGTAGCTCCGATTCGTGCGTGTAGCATATCAAAATGTTCGTTTCGACGAGTACATCATTTCTCTCATTGCATCATTTTCATTTGAGCTCATCTTGATGCCCGAAATGCTTTTGGAAGAGGGCTATGTGATGATTATGTCAGATTTGTTTCAGCAATTAGCCTTTTGTCATTTTTGCCATGATTAATGTGTGCATGCTATGATCCCGAGCTCTACATGTGTTTTGTTATATGCCATGCCATCTTTACAGGGGTGTATGCCATGTATTTTTGCGATATTTGTGGTGACTAGCACAAGCTTGCAAAGTAGCGTAATTGTCGATGCTGATTTCACTGACTTAGAATTTCACTAAGTCCTTGTCCTGCTTTCGTTGTTATGCCATATGTTCATGTTGTTTCCTAGTGATCCGTGCCTCTTTTGAGGATGATCAATAAGGATGTTTTGTTAATATTGTGGTGCTCTATCCATCCATGTCTTTGTTTGCATTTATGGAGCACCCTAGCTTGAGTCAATCGAGCTCTACTTTTGCTATAAAATGTTCCTGGCAGATTGTTAACATGTTTAGAGATTTTGCCGAGGTTGTTGCTATTGATCCGTGCATGCTATGTTGTTGTTCCTGCCATGTCTAGCTTCTATGCCATGTCTTCTTGATGGGTGTATGCTTAGTTTGTCATGCCATGCCTTGTAGTGAGTGCATACAGCTCGTAAACATGCCTACTCGTTAACTGTTTCGCATGCTCCAGTTTTTCACCAAGTCTGAATCTGTTTATGTTTTTGCTATGTTCACATGCTTGCAATTGTATTCTCTGATCACTTTTGGCTCATGGTCACTAAGGAACTTTTGTTAAGTGCTTTGAGTAGCTTCATGCCATGCCTTGCTTTGCCAGGTTAAGATCCTGTAGCTTTTAGTTTTCATGCTCTAAAGTGTGCTTCCTGATGATAAATTCCAGACTTGTGTTAATTTCACTAAGTCTGAAACGTGTTATCATTTGCACTTTTGCCATGCTTGTTTGAACCTGTTATTGAGTGAATTAGCCGTAGCTCAGTGTTCATCTTTTGTCAAGCTTCATGAGTGGATCCCTGCCATGTATTTTGTTGTCATGTTTGAGTGTTGTAGCATATTTATCTTGATGCATTTAGTTGGTCACTTGCTGTTTATCGCAGATCGGTGCCATATTTGTTTTGCTTGCCATTTCCAAACCGTGCATCCGATTCCGGTGATCTTTATATCGATTTCTACCAAAATCACCTCACATTTCCAGTGGCACTCTTGGATTTCCAAGTTGAGGCCAGGTTCAATCATTCCTTTCCAAGTCATGCATATGCATCACATACCGCATCCCGCATATCATACCATGTTCGTGTGTTGGTTGTTTACTATGTTGTGTGCTTATTTCCGGTGTTGCTTCTTCGGGTTGGTTCCGATAACGTCGCGTTTGTGAGGACCCGTTCGTCTATGTCCGTGTGTCTTCTTCGTGGACTCGTTCTTCTTCCTTGCGGGATTTCAGGCAAGATGACCATACCCTCAAAATCACTTCTATCTTTGCTTGCTAGTTGCTCGCTCTTTTGCTATGCCTATGCTGCGATACCTACCACTTGCTTATCATGCCTCCCATATTGTTAAACCAAGCCTCTAACCCACCTTGTCCTAGCAAACCGTTGTTTGGCTATGTTACTGCTTTGCTCAGCCCCTCTTATAGCGTTGTTAGTTGCAAGTGAAGATTGGAGTTTGTTCCTTGTTGGAACATGGACATGTTGTTCCTTGTTGGAACATGTTTATATGTGGGGATATCACAATATCTCTTATTTAATTAATGCATCTATATACTTGGTAAAGGGTGGAAGGCTCGGCCTTATGCCTAGTGTTTTGTTCCACTCTTGCCGCCCTAGTTTCCGTCATATCGGTATTATGTTCTCGGATTTTGCGTTCCTTACGCGGTTGGTTTATAATGGGAACCCCTTGAGAGTTCGCCTTGAATAAAACTCCTCCAGCAATGCCCAACATCGGTTTTACCATTCGCCACCTAGCCTTTTCTTTCCCTTGGGTTCTGTAGACTCAAGGGTCATCTTTATTTTAACCCCCCTCCCTGAGCCAGTGCTCCTATGAGTTTTTGTCCAAACTAGAGCCCCTTGCAGCGCCACCTCAGGGAAACTCGAGGGCTGGTTTTAGTTGTACGGATTGCTCATCTAAGTGTGCCCTGAGAATGAGATATGTGTAGCTCCTATCGGGATTTGTCAGCACATTCGGGCGGTGTTGCTGGACTTGTTTTACCATTGTCGAAATGTCTTGTAACCTGGACGCCGAGTCTGATCAGAATGTCTTGGGAGAAGGAATATCATTTGTTGACCGTGAGAACTTGTGATGGGCTAAGTTGGGACACCCCTGCAGGGATTGAACTTTCGAAAGCCGTGCCCGTGGTTATGGGCAGATGGGAATTTGTTAATGTCCGGTTGTAGAAAACCTGAAGTTGATCTTAATTAAAATACATCAACCGCGTGTGTAGCCGTGATGGTCTCTTCTCGGAGGGGTCCGGGAAGTGAACACGGCGTTGGAGTTATGCTTGACGTAGGTTGTTCTAGGATCACTTATTGATCATAGTTTCTAATCCGTGCTTTGCCTTCTCTTCTCGCTCTCATTTGCATATGTTAGCCACCAAATATGATAGTCGCTTGTTGCAGCTCCACCTCATACTTTTACCCTTCCTATAAGCTTAAATACTCTTGATCGCGAGGGTGTGAGATTGCTGAGTCACCGTGACTCACAGATACTTCCAAAACCAGTTTGCAGGTGCCGATGTTACCGAGCAGGTGACGCAACCAAGCTCAAGGAGGAGCTCGATGAAGATCTTATCCTTTGTGTTGTTTCGTTCTAGTCAATCAGTAGTGGAGCCCAGTTGGGGTCGATCGGGGATCTGTATAGCTTTTGGGGTAGTCTTCTTTTATTTTGGTTCCGTAGTCGGACCTTGATTGTTTTTGGATGATGTAATGCTTTATTCATGTAATTGTATGAAGTGGCGATTGTAAGCTAACTATGTATCTCTTTCCCTTATGTATTACATGGGTTGTGTGAAGATTACCTCACTTGCGACATTGCTTTCAATGCGGTTATGCCTCTAAGTCGTGCTTCGACACGTGGGAGATATAGCCGCATCGAGGGCGTTACAGTCTTCTTCTTAAAGATCCATTTATTTTCTATGGCTCGCCGATCATCGAGCAAGTCAGTCAAAGTCCATACTTCATTTTCATACATGGATCCTATCTCGGATTTCATGGCTTCCAGCCATTTGTCGGAATCCGGGCCCGCCATCGCTTCTTCATAGTTCGAAGATTCACCATTGTCTAACAACATGATTTCTAGGATAGGGTTGCCGTACCACTCTGGTGCGGAACGTGTCCTTGTGGACCTACGAAGTTCAGTAGCAACTTGATCTGAAGTTTCTTGATCATCATCATTAACTTCCTCTCTAGTCGGTGCAGGCACCACAGAAACATTTTCTTGAGCTACACCACTTTCCAGTTCAAGAGGCAGTACCTCATCAAGTCCTACTTTCCTCCCACTTAGTTCGTTCGAGAGAAACTCTTTCTCTAGAAAGGAACCATTCTTGGCAACAAAGATCTTGCCTTCGGATCTGAGGTAGAAGGTATACCCAATAGTTTCCTTAGGGTATCCTATGAAGACGCATTTTTTCGACTTGGGTTCGAGCTTTTCAGGTTGAAGTTTCTTGACATAAGCATCGCATCCCCAAACTTTCAGAAACGACAGCTTAGGTTTCTTCCCAAACCATAATTCATATGATGTCGTCTCAATGGATTTTGACGGAGCCCTATTTAAAGTGAATGCGGCAGTCTCTAGAGCATAACCCTAAAATGATAGCGCCAGATCGGTAAGAGACATCATAGATCGCACCATATCCAATAGAGTGCGATTACAATGTTCGGACACACCATTACGCTGAGGTGTTCCAGGCGGCGTGAGTTGTGAAACAATTCCACATTTCCTTAAGTGTGTGCCAAATTCGTGACTCAAATATTCTCCCCCACGATCTGATCGTAAGAACTTTATTTTCCTGTCACGTTGAATCTCAACCTCATTCTGAAATTCCTTGAACTTTTCAAAGGTCTCATACTTGTGTTTCATTAAGTAGACATACCCATATCTACTCAAGTCATCAGTGAGTGTGAGAACATAATGATAGCCACCACGAGCCTCAACACTCATTGGACCACACACATCAGTATGTATGATTTCCAATAAGTTGGTTGCTCGCTCCATTGTTCTGGAGAATGGAGTCTTGGTCATTTTTCCCATAAGGCATGGTTCGCACGTGTCAAATGATTCATAATCAAGAGACTCCAAAAGTCCATCTGCATGGAGTTTCTTCATGCGTTTGACACCAATGTGACCAAGACGGCAGTGCCACAAGTATGTGGGACTATCATTATCAACCTTACATCTTTTGGCATTCACACTATGAATATGTGTACCATCACGTTCGAGATTAAATAAGAATAAACCATCGATCAACGAGGCATGACCATAAAACATATTTCTCATATAAATAGAACAACCATTATTCTCAGATTTAAATGAGTAGCCTTCTCGCATTAAACGAGATTCAGATACAATGTTCATGCTCAAAGCTGGCACTAAATAACAATTATTGAGGTTTAAAACTAATCCCGTAGGTAAATGTAGAGGTAGCGTGCCGACGGCGATCACATCGACCTTGCAACCATTCCCGACGTGCATCGTCACCTCGTCCTTTGCCAGTCTTCGCTTATTCCACAGCTCCTGTTTTGAGTTACAAATATGAGTAACCGCACCGGTATCAAATACCCAGGAGCTACTACGAGCGCTGATTAGGTACACATCAATAACATGTATATCACATATACCTTTGGTATTGTCGGCCTTCTTATCCGCTAAGTACTTGGGGCAGTTCTGCTTCCAGTGACCATTTCCCTTGCAATAAAAACACTCAGTCTCAGGCTTGGGTCCATTCTTTGGCTTCTTCCTGGCAGCTTGCTTACCAGGCATGGCAACTCCCTTGTCGTCCTTCTTGAAGTTCTTTTTACCCTTGACTTTCTTGAACTTAGTGGTTTTATTCACCATCAACACTTGATGTTCCTTTTCATCTCCACCTCCGCTGATTTCAGCACTGAATATACCTCAGGAATGGTCTTGTCCATCCCCTGCATATTGAAGTTCATCACAAAGCTCTTGTAGCTAGGTGGAAGCGACTGAAGGATTCTGTCAATGATCGCGTCATCCGGGAGATTGACTCCCAGCTGAGACAAGCGGTTGTGCAACCCAGCCATTTTGAGTATGTGCTTGTTGACAGAACTGTTCTCCTCCATCTTACAACTGTAGAACTTGTCGTAGACTTCATATCACTTGACTTGGGCATGAGCTTGGAAAACCATTTTCAGCTCTTGGAACATCTCATATGTTCTGTGTTGCTCAAAATGCTTTTGGAGCCCCGTTTCTAAGCTGTAAAGCATGCCGCACTGAACCAGGGAGTAATCATCACTACGCGACTGCCAGACGTTCATAACGTCTTGAGTTGCTGGGAAAACAGGTGCGTTACCTAGCGGTGCTTCAAGGGCATATACTTTCTTGGCAGCTATGAGGATAATCCTCAGGTTGCGGACCCAGTTCGTGTAGTTGCTGCCATCGTCTTTCAGCTTGGTTTTCTCTAGGAATGCGTTGAAGTTGAGGGCAACATTAGCGTGGGCCATTTGATCTACAAGACATATTGCTAAGTGCTTAGACTATGTTCATGATAATTAAGTTCATCTAATCAAATTATTTAATGAACTCCCACTCAGATAGATATCCCTCTAGTCATCTAAGTGATACATGATCCGAGTCAACTAGGCCGTGTCCGATCATCACGTGAGACGGACTAGTCATCATCAGTGAACATCTTGATGTTGATCGTATCTTCTATACGACTCATGTTCGACCTTTCGGTTTTCCGTGTTCTGAGGCCATGTCTGTACATGCTAGGCTCGTCAAGTCAACCTAAGTGTATTGCGTGTGTAAATCTGGCTTACACCCGTTGTATGCGAACGTTAGAACCTATCACACCCGATCATCACATGGTGCTTCAGAACAACGAACCTTAGCAACGGTGCACAGTTAGAGGGAACACTTTCTTGAAATTATTGCGATGGATCATCTTATTTAAGCTATCGTCGTTCTAAGAAAATAAGATGTAAAAACATGATAAACATCACATGCAATCAAATAGTGACATGATATGGCCAATATCATTTTGCTCCTTTTGATCTCCATCTTCGGGGCGCCATGATCATCATTGTCACCGGCATGACACCATGACCTACGTCATCATGATCTCCATCATCGTGTCTTCATGAAGTTGTCTCGCCAACTATTACTTCTACCACTATGGCTAATGATTAGCGATAAAGTAAAGTAATTACATGATGTTTATGTTGAAACGCATGTCATAAATAAATTAAGACAACTCCTATGGCTCCTGCCGGTTGTCATACTCATCGACATGCAAGTCGTGATTCCTATTACAAGAACATGATCAATCTCACACATCACATATATCATTCATCACATCCTTTTGGCCATATCACATCACACGACATATGCTGCAAGAATAAGTTAGACATCCTCTAATTGTTGTTGCAAGTTTTTACGTGGCTGCTATAGGTTTCTAGCAAGAACGTTTCTTACCTACGCCGAAACCACAACGTGATATGCCAACTTCTATTTACCCTTCATAAGGACCCTTTTCATCGAATCTGATCCGACTAAAGTGGGAGAGACATACACCCGCTAGACACCTTATGCAACTAGTGCATGTCAGTCGGTGGAACCAGTCTCACGTAAGAGTACGTGTAAGGTCGGTCCGGGCCGCTTCATCCCACGATGCCGCCAAATCAAGATAAGACTAGTAATGGAAAGTAAAGTGACAAAATCGATGCCCACAACAACTTGTGTTCTACTCGTGCATAGAAACTATGCATAGACCTAGCTCTGATACCACTGAAGGGGATCGTTGCAGAAATTTAAAATTTTCTACGCATCGCCAAGATCAATCTATGGAGAAACTAGCAACGAGAGATATAGGGGAGTGCATCTTCATACCCTTGAAGATCGCGACATGGAAGCGTTACAAGAACGCGGATGAGGGAGTCGTACTCGTGGCGATTTAGATCGCAGTTGATTCCGATCCAAGAGCCGAACAACGGCGCCTCCGCGTTCAACAAACGTGCAGCCCGATGATGTCTCCCACGCCTTGATCCAGCAAGGAGAGAGAGAGAGGTTGGGGAAGACTCCGTCCAGCAGTAGCACGACGGCGTGGTGGTGTTGGAGCAGTGTGGTACTCCGACAGGGCTTCGCGAAGCGTCACGGGAGGAGGAGGTGTTGGGAAGGGGAAGGCTGCGCCTTGGATGTGGTGCGGCTGCCCTCCCACCTCCCCTCTATTTATAGGGGCAAGGGAGAGGGGGGCCGGCCCCTTCCAGATGGATCTAGAGAGGGGGAGGCAGCCAAGGGTTAGGTTTGCCTCCCAAGCCACGGGGGGGGGGGGCGCCCCATTTAGGGTTCCCCAAAACCCTAGGCGCATGGGCCCTAGGGGTTTGGCACCCAGCCCACCTAGGGGCTGGTTCCCCCTCCATATTCAGCCCATAGGGCCCTCCGGGGCAGGTGGACCCTCCCGGTGGACCCCCGGAACCCTTTCGGTGGTCCCGGTACAATACCGATAAACCCCCGAACACTTCCGGCGACCGCATAAGGACTTCCCATATATAAATCTTTGTCTCTGGACCATTCTGGAACTCCTCGTTACGTCCGGGATCTCATCCGGGACTCCGAACAACATTCGGTAACCACATACAAACTTTCCCTATAACCCTAGCGTCATCGAACCTTAAGTGTGTAGACCCTACGGGTTCGGGAATCATGCAGACATGACCGAGACATCTCTCCGGCCAATAACCAACAGCGGGATCTGGATACCCATGTTGGCTCCCACATGTTCCACGATGATCTCATCAGATGAACCACGATGTCAAGGATTCAATCAATCCCGTATACGATTCCCTTTGTCTACCAGTATAGCACTTGCCCGAGATTCGATCGTCGGTATATCGATACCTTGTTCAATCTCGTTACGGCAAGTCTCTTTACTCGGTCCGTAACACATCATCCCGTGACCAACCCCTTAGTCACATTGAGCTCATTATGATGATGTCTTACCGAGTGGGCCCAGAGATACCTCTCCGTCATACGGAGTGACAAATCCCAGTCTCGATTTGTGCCAACCCAACAGATACTTTCGGAGATACCCATAGTGCACCTTTATAGCCACCCAGTTATGTTGTGACGTTTGGTACACCCAAAGCATTCCTACGGTATCCGGGAGTTGCACAATCTCGTGGTCTAAGGAAAAGATACTTGACATTAGAAAAGATTTAGCAGATGAACTACACGATCTTGTGCTATGCTTAGGATTGGGTCTTGTCCATCACATCATTCTCCTAATGATGTGATCTCATTATCAATGACATCCAATGTCCATGGTGAGGAAACCGTAACCATCTATTGATCAACGAGCTGGTCAACTAGAGGCTCACTAGGGACATGTTGTGGTCTATGTACTCACACATGTATTACGATTTCTGGATAACACAATTATAGCATGAACAATAGACAATTATCATGAACAAGGAAATATAATAATAACCATTTTATTATTGCCTCTAGGGCATATTTCCAACAGTCTCCCACTTGCACTAGAGTCAATATTCTAGTTACATTGTGATGAATCGAACACCCATAGAGTTCTGGTGTCGATCATGTTTTGCTCGTGGAAGAGGTTTAGTCAACGGATCTGCGACATTCAGGTCTGTATGCACTTTACAAATCTCTATGTCTCCATCTTGAACATTTTCACGAATGGAGTTGAATCGATGCTTGATATGCCTGGTCTTCTTTTGTGGGCTCCTTGGCAAGGGCAATGGCTCAAGTGTTGTCATAGAAGAGAGTCATCGGCCCTGAAGCATTGGGAATAACTCCTAGGTCGGTAATGAACTCCTTCATCCAGATTGCTTCATGTGCTTCCTCCGAGGCTGCCATGTACTCCGCTTCACATGTAGATCCCGCCACAACGCTTTGCTTGCAACTGCACCAGCTGACTGCCCGACCATTCAAAATATACACGTATCCGGTTTGTGACTTGGAGTCATCCAGATCTGTGTCGAAGCTAGCATCGACGTAACCCTTTACGACGAGCTCTTTGTCACCTCCATAAACGAGAAACATATCCTTAGTCCTTTTCTGGTACTTTAGGATATTCTTGACCGCTGTCCAGTGTTCCATTCCGGGATTACTTTGGTACCTTCCTACCAAACTTACGGCAAGGTTTACATCAGGTCTGGTACACAGCATGGCATACATAATAGACCCTATGGCCGGGGCATAGGGGATGACACTCATCTTTTCTCTATCTTCTACCGTGGTCGGGCATTGAGCCGTGCTCAATCTCACACCTTGCAATACAGGCAAGAACCCCTTCTTGGACTGATCCATATTGAACTTCTTCAATATCTTGTCAAGGTACATGCTTTGTGAAATACCAATGAGGCATCTCGATCTATCTCTATAGATCTTGATGCCTAATATATAAGCAGCTTCTCCAAGGTCCTTCATTGAAAAACACTTATTCAAGTAGGCCTTTATGCTTTCCAAGAATTCTATATCATTTCCCATCAATAGTATGTCATCCACATATAATATGAGAAATGCTACAGAGCTCCCACTCACTTTCTTGTAAACACAGGCTTCTCCATAAGTCCGTGTAAACCCAAACGCTTTGATCATCTCATCAAATCGAATGTTCCAATTCCGAGATGCTTGCACCAGCCCATAGATTGAGCATTGGAGCTTGCAGACCTTGTCAGCATTCTTAGGATCGGCAAAACC
Source organism: Triticum urartu (assembly GCF_003073215.2). NCBI lineage: Eukaryota > Viridiplantae > Streptophyta > Magnoliopsida > Poales > Poaceae > Triticum > Triticum urartu. Next base: position 557,036,801 of record NC_053028.1, read on the forward strand.
TTCTGGTTGCATCGTATACAATTCTTCCTTAAGGAAACCATTAAGGAATGCCGTTTTGACGTCCATTTGCCATATCTTATAATCATAGAATGCGACAATTACTAACATGATTCAGACGGACTTCAGCTTCGCTACGGGTGAGAAAGTCTCATCGTAGTCAACCCCTTGAACATTTCCATAACCATTAGTGACAAGCTGAGCCTTATAGATGGTCACATTACCATCTGCGTCTGTCTTCTTCTTAAAGATCCATTTATTTTCTATGGCTCGCCGATCATCAGGCAAGTCAGTCAAAGTCCATACTTCGTTTTCATACATGGATCCTATCTCAGATTTCATGGCTTCCAGCCATTTGTTGAAATCCAGGCCCGCCGTCGCTTCTTCATAGTTCGAAGGTTCACCGTTGTCTAACAACATGATTTCTAGGATAGGGTTGCCGTACCACTCTGGTGCGGAACGTGTCCTTGTGGACCTATGAAGTTCAGTAGCAACTTGATCTGAAGTTTCATGATCATCATCATTAACTTCCTCTCTAGTCGGTGCAGGCACCACAGAAACATTTTCTTGAGCTGCGACACTTTCCGGTTCAAGAGGCAGTACCTCATCAAGTCCTACTTTCCTCCCACTTACTTCGTTCGAGAGAAACTCTGTCTAGAAAGGATCCATTCTTGGCAACAAAGATCTTTCCTTCGGATCTGAGGTAGAAGGTATACCCAATAGTTTCCTTAGGGTATCCTATGAAGACGCATTTTTTCGACTTGGGTTCAAGCTTTTCAGGTTGAAGTTTCTTGACATAAGCATCGCATCCCCAAACTTTCTGAAACGACAGCTTAGGTTTATTCCCAAACCATAATTCATACGGTGTCGTCTCAACAGATTTCGACGGAGCCCTATTTAAAGTGAATGCGGCAGTCTCTAAAGCATAACCCCAAAATGATAGCGGCAGATCGGTAAGAGACATCATAGATCGCACCATATCCAATAGAGTGCGATTACGATGTTCGTACACACCATTACGCTGAGGTGTTCCAGGCGGCGTGAGTTGTGAAACAATTCCACATTTCCTTAAGTGCGTGCCAAATTCGTGACTCAAATATTCTCCCCCATGATCTGATCGTAAGAAGTTTATTTTCCTATCACGTTGATTCTCAACCTCATTCTGAAATTCCTTGAACTTTTCAAAGGTCTTAGACTTGTGTTTCATTAGGTAGACTTACCCATATCTACTCAAGTCATCAGTGAGGGTGAGCACATAACGATAGCCACTGCGAGCCTCAACACTCATTGGACCGCACACATCAGTATGTATGATTTCCAATAAGTTGGTTGCTCGCTCCATTGTTCTGGAGAACGGAGTCTTGGTCATTTTGCCCATAAGGCATGGTTCACACGTGTCAAATGATTCATAATCAAGACACTCCAAAAGTCCATCTGCATGGAGTTTCTTCATGCTTTTGACACCAATGTGACCAAGGCGGCAGTGCCACAAGTATGTGGGACTATTGAGGGAGTCCTGGATTAGGGGGTATCCGGGTAGCCGGACTATACCTTCAGCCGGACTCTAGGACTATGAAGATACAAGATTGAAGACTTTGTCTCGTGTCCGGATGGGACTTTCCTTGGCATGGAAGGCAAGCTTGGCGGCGCGGATATTCAAGATCTCCTACCATTGTAACCGACTTTGTGTAACCCTAACCCTCTCCGGTGTCTATATAAACCGGAGGGGTTTAGTTCGTAGAACAACTTCATCATACAACAATCATACCGTAGGCTAGCTTCTAGGGTTTAGCCTCCTTGATCCCGTGGTAGATCTACTCTTGTACTACCCATATCATCAATATTAATCAAGCAGGATGTAGGGTTTTACCTTCATCAAGAGGGCCCGAACCTGGGTAAAACATTGTGTCCCTTGTCGCCTGTTACCATCCGGCCTAGATGCACAGTTCGGGACCCCCTACCCGAGATCCGCCGGTTTTGACACCGACATTGGTGCTTTCATTGAGAGTTCCTCTGTGTCGTCGCAATCAGGAAGGATGCCTCTTCCCGTCTTTAAAGACGGCGCCGTTACTAAGGGAGCCTTGGCTGTCTTCCAAACTCTCCGGCTAGGCGGTTTTCTCATGACTGCCTGTTCGGCCATTGCACCGACGGTGACCTCTCGGGTCATCAAAAGCAATCTTCACGTCAGCTCGGAACTCGTCGAGCAGTTAGATCCAATGGAGCTCTTTTCCGTAAACGATCTCTTGGATCGCATCGCCGCCTTGGGGGTCACTATGGATTATGACCAGGTTGGACTTAAACCCGATCTAAGAGAAATTAATTCTCCCCAAGTCACCCATCACGTTGCCGTAGTAGAGGCACAGTGCGGCGACTCTTCATCTATCTTAAGGACTAGCTACGTCCGGATTCCAGATCCCTCCAAGCCGGATACCCGCGGAGGGGAGGATGTAACTCAAGACCTGAACTTAGAATCAGGCAACGGGCTAGATTCACTGGACAACATCCAAGAATCCAAACCTCAGAGTTCGGAAAATCCTTGGCCTCTGAGTCTTAGATTGGGTGAAGTTCCAGATTTAATTCCACCCACCCGCCCGAACATAAGCGATCTATCCCAAATCAGGCAAAAGCCCGAAGAAATAGTACATCATTACTGGGCAAGGTTCCTCCTGGTTATGAACAGGATAAAGGACTGCCACGAGGAAAACGCAATCTCAATCTTCTGCAATAATTGCACGGACAAGGGAATCCTCAACGCCACAGGTCGTCTGATCTTACACGCTTCACTAACTTGGCGTCCATAGTACAATAGTACTGTGCGATGGAAAGCGCCCGGAAAACCGAAACTAAATTTTGGGACAATCCGGCCCTGAATAGAAACCTCGTCCGAAATAAAAGGGTGCATCATCATCAGACACCCGGGTTAAAAACCAAAAAACCAAAACCCTCTACAGGGCATGGAACCGTACTGGAGGGATGCCTTAATGGACCCTGTAAAATTCATAGTACAGAGGATGCCACACCAACTCATAGCCTTAGAGCATGTTGGATACTCCGGCAGGTGGCCAAAAGGGGCGAAGATCTCCTAATTCCGGAGGCCGCAGAAAGCCACCTCAGGGACTCCAGTACAGTCTTAACAGTCTTCGAGACTTTCACATCAAATAAAATGCGAAAAAGAACACTCCGCAGCTTCGCCACACGGCTATTACCTTTAATGCCAGCGACGAACCTAAAATCCGAATAGCTCGAGCACCAGCCACATTGGTACTCAGTCCTCCAGTGGATGGCTTTCGCCTCACCAAGGTACTCATGGATGGAGGCAGCGGATTGAACCTCATTTATGAGGAAACCCTTCAAAAAATGGAAATAGACTGGAACCGCATTGAGCGAAGCAGCACAACCTTCAGAGGAATAATCCCCAGTCGGGAAGCACGCTGTACAGGAAAAATCACACTAGATGTGGTGTTCGGCATGCCGGATAATTATAGGTCTGAAGAGGTCACATTCCAAGTGGCCCCGTTCAGCAGCGGATACCACGCTCTGCTGGGGCGGGAAGCGTTTACAATCTTCCAAGCAATACCCCATTACGGGTACATGAAGCTCAAGATGCCCAGGCCGAACGGAATCATCACTCTCGCTAGTGATCCGGACATAGCACTCCGCGCCGAAAACAAGACAACCGCACTGGCCCTTGAGGCACTGTCTGAAGCCCTAGCGGCTGAGGAACTGACTATGCTGCGCTCCATGGTAAACAAGGACGATGTGATACTCGACAAAAGATCCAAGTCCACCTCCTTTAAACCAGCGGATGAAATAGTCAAATTCCAGGTCCATCCAACGGACCCCAATAAAACAACTTCCATCGGGGCACAATTAAACCCCGATGTAGACGCCGCGCTGCGAGAATTCCTACGAGAGAACTGGGACATTTTTGCATGGCACCCTTCGGACATGCCAGGAATCCCACGCAGGCTGGCCGAACACAGCTTAAATATCCTAAAAGGATTCAAACCTGTCAAACAAGCCCTTCGGCGTTTCTCTGAACCCAAGAGACAGGCAATGGGAGAGGAGCTAGCCAAACTATTGGAGGCTGGATTCATCAGAGATATAAAACATCCAGACTGGCTAGCAAACTTGGTGATGGTACCAAAGAAGGACAAATCCTGGCGCCTGTGCGTTGACTTCAAAGACCTTAACAAGGCCTGCCCAAAGGATCCCTTCCCCCTCCCCCGCATCGATCAAATTATCGACGCCACAGCAGGACATGATTCATTGTGCTTCCTCGACGCATACTCCAGTTACCATCAAATCAAGATGGCCGAGTCAGACCAAGCCGCAACGGCATTCATCACCCCATACGGCCCATTCTGCTTCAACACAGTGCCTTTCGGGCTCAAAAACGCCGGCGCAACATATCAGCGCATGATTCAGACATGTCTGGCAAACTAGATCGGCAAAACAGTAGAGGCATATGTGGATGATGTGGTCGTAAAAACAAGACATGTCGAATCTATAGTAGACGACTTGAGACTTACATTTGACAACCTCCGAGCATATGACATCAAGCTAAATCCGGAAAAATGCGTTTTCGGCGTTCCAGCCGGAAAGCTCTTGGGCTTCATTGTATCCGGTAGGGGAATCGAAGCAAATCCAGCCAAGATCCAAGCTTTGTCACAATTGGATATCCCAAAGGACCTCAAACAAATACAAAAATTAACCGGATGCGTGGCGGCTCTAAGCCGCTTTATCTCCCAGTTGGGAGAAAAGGCGCTACCCCTCTATCGCCTCCTTCGGCGCACCGAACACTTAGAGTGGACGGACGCCGCCACGGCCGGACTCGAGGAAATAAAAGCCATATTGGCAACAAACCCCGTCCTGGCCGCGCCAAACATCGGCGAACCAATGCTATTGTACATTGCAGCAACCCATCAAGTTGTCAGCGCAGTACTCGTCGTCGAGCGGGAAACGGACGGACACAAATTCCCCCTTCAAAAGTCGGTTTACTATGTGTCCACTGTCCTTACCCCATGCAAATCACGGTACCCACATTATCAAAAGATTGCATATGCGATATTCATGGCATCCCGGAAGCTACGACACTACTTTCAAGAGTGTTCAATCGCAGTAGCATCGGAAGTACCACTCAATGATATTATAAACAACCGTGACGCAATGGGCCGGATTACAAAATGGGCCATCGAGCTCCTCCCGTTCGACATAACTTATAGACCACAGCGAGCTATCAAGTCGCAAGTTTTGGCCGACTTCGTCGCAGAATGGACGGAAGCCAAACTCCCTAAAGAGTACGGCACATATTCAAACTGGATCATGCACTTCGACGGTTCCAAAATGTTGGCCGGACTAGGGGCCGGCATCATTTTGACGTCCCTCATAGGAGACACAGTTCAATATGTACTCCAGATTATGTACACGGACTCCAACAATGCAGCCGAATATGAGGCCCTTTTACATGGTCTCCGGATGGTAGTATCCATGGGCATTCAACGCCTAGAGGTGCGCGGGGATTCGAATCTCGCGATATCCCAAATAAATGGAGACTTCGATGCCAAGGATCCAAAAATGGCAGCTTACCACAACGCCGTCCTCAAAATGTCAGCTCGGTTTGAAGGGCTCGAATTTCACCATATAGCCCGAGAAAACAATCAGGCGGCAGACGTCCTGGCACGCATCGGCGCAAAAAGCGATGTGGTCCCCCCAACATCTTCCTGGAAAGGCTGTTTAAGCCATCCGTAGTATGGGAAGGGGAACATGGCAATATTAGTCCGGACCCAACCGCACTGTCCGATGCCGAACAATCTGACATAGTCAGAGGTTCTGCCAATGAAATAACAACCTCAGCCCACGTACTAATGGCCGCTATCGCCCCGTGGACAGAACCATTCCTAGCCTACCTTACTAGGCAGGAACTCCCAGAGGACCAAAACGAGGCACGCTGTATAGTGCGGTGATCTAAAGCCTATAAAGTCCATGAGGGAGAACTTTACAAGAAAAGCACTACCGGAGTCCTTCAAAGGTGCATCTCCGAAGAGGAAGGGCGGAACCTGCTGGCTGAAATTCATGCCGGACTCGGTGGCCATCACGCTGTAGCCCGGTCCCTTGTAAGCAAGGCTTTCCGTACAGGCTTTTATTGGCCGACGGCCCGGGCGAACGCTCAGGACTTGGTCCATAAATGCGTTGGTTGCCGGCTTTTTGCAAACCAAAGCCATATGCCACCCACCGCCCTCCAAACTATCCCCATCACTTGGCCTTTCGCGGTCTGGGGACTTGACATGGTGGGACCCCTTAAAGGCGGAACCCACAAGAAAAAATACTTACTGGTCATGGTGGATAAGTTCACCAAATGGATAGAAGCCAAGCTTGTTAAGACGGCCGAATCCGGACCTGTGATAGACTTTATATCCGGGGTCGTACACCGTTATGGCATCCCCCACAGCATCATCACCGATAACGGCACGAACTTTACGGCCGATGAGGTAAAACTCTGGTGCAAAAACATGGGCATCAGGCTCGATTATGCTTCCGTCTATCACCCACAAACTAACGGTCAGGTCGAACGTGCAAATGGTCTCATCATGAGCGGCATCAAACCCAGATTAGTGCGGTCCCTCAAGGAATCTAACATGCACTGGGTAGAGGAGCTCGACTCCGTACTCTGGGGGTTGCGGACCACGCCGAACCGCACCACCGGATACACACCATTTTTTATGGTGTACGGCGCAGAGGCAGTCTTGCCCTGCGACATAATTCATGACTCACCTCGAGTGCGCATGTACGAAGAAAGGGAGGCCGAGCTCGATCGGCAGGACAGTTTGGACGCTTTAGAGGAGGAGCGCGATGTGGCAAAAGCCCGTTCCGCATTCTATCAACAGCAGGCTTGAACATATCAAAGTAGAGAAGTGCGGGCCAAAAGCTACAACGTTGGCGAATTAGTTCTATGACTGTCGGACAAGAAAAAGGACAAGCTGAAGCCCAAGTGGGAAGGTCCCTTCATAATCGACCAAGTCCTGACTGGTGGAGCATACCGCCTGCGAGATGCGTCGGATAACCGACTCGAGCCGAACCCATAGAATGCAGCCCGTCTCCGAAGATTCTATGCCTAGCGCCGGGCTCTGTGTTTGTCTCCTTCCTCTGTCCATTTTTTTACATTTTCTGTCTTACATTTCTCTCCTTCCCCTCTTCTCTTTTATAGCCCTTAAAGGCTCCTCAAGTGAAGTGCTACTCGCGCTCATTAAACCTGGGGGCTTCCTTAATAGAAGCTTATTTATACGGGCTTCACGCCCACCACATGTGTCAAACTTCCGCATGTACCTTTTCTTCACCATTATATGCATCGATATGACTTAAGTTTTGGCCAAGCTGGGTTGCCTGGCTCCTGTGCTTACCCCTACGTTCCCGATTGTTCGGCTAGGTGGTAAAGGGAGCACCTCTGCGATTGTTACTGTCGGATCAGCCGGATGTGTACCTCAGACTGGGTGAAGCTGAAAGCTAGCGTTCTTAAGGGAATATTCGGTCAGTGAACTAAAAGATGACCTTTTTACTTATTTATGTATATGCCCGCAGATGATTTTCCTGCGTTTGCAGTCCGGACATGCACTTTAGGGCATGCCTCCCAGAGAAAGGAACCCCTAACAGAACTATTCTCTCTGGAAGATGTTTCTTACTAACCATGTAATATAACATAACTAGTTGGGCACTTGTCTGATAAAGCACTAATGACCCCTACGCCTGGTCTCCATGCATACCCCGGTTCTTACATAACCGGTAGGGTATTCGGACACACGCCGGACCGTCAGGTCCTGAGGTTGAAGCGAAAAGGTCGGCAACGACAAACGATCTACAATCCGGCTAGAAGGCATTACACATGTCAATTAAAAATTACATAGTCACTCTGACTGATTGTATTTCTCTTCAATACCATCTAACAGGCTGTCTAACTTACAGTCCTGCTGGGAATACTTTGCGGCCAATTCTACTTGGCCGTACACTAAGCTTACAGGGATCTCCTTCCCGTCAGACCCCACAGGTCCGACCTCGGCCATGTGGTTTGGGTCAGACTTCGTGTACCGCGTCTTCACCATGGCCCAGGCCTCCCTAGTGCCTTGTCGGCAGGCCAATATCTTCCACAATCGGAAGTGCCGCCGAGCTCCCTTAAGCTTCTCTGAAAGCTCTCCAAGGCCCTCGGGCATGGAGTGGGAAGGCCATAAGGCTTGGGCAATGCCTCGCATCGCCTGCCGAACTCGCTCGTGCAGTTGCGAGAGCTCGGGAAGAAGGTCACCCATAGAACCGGGCATCTCCTCTGCAGGACGACCCGTTAGCACACCTACAGACATTACTCTGTTAGTCGACTTCCTCGCCGAACTCTTTTCTTTCAAAGATTCGCTTAAGCACTTACTAAATATGCCGCGTCGAAGCCGCTGATTCTCCTTAGTAGAGTCCGACAGCTGGCCACGAACATCTTTAAGTTCAATGTCCAGCTTGGTGTTGGCATCCTGAAGCTCATTCTTCTCCCGCCTCACCCTTTTCAACATACTCTCACTGGCCTTTAGCCGGCGTAAGAGTTGTTGCCTCTTCGGATCCAGTCCGGCGCCATCTGCAATATGATTTGGCAGATTAATACCCATGCCGCACTTTGCAAGATATTAATCTTTCGAAGTGTATCTTACCAGAGGGGGTCTCTTTAGGCTCCCCTGCCGCGGCTAGTGCGGCCTCCAGTTGGGCTTTGCACTCTTTCAGCTCCTGAGACAGTATGGTATTCTTCTCTGTAAGAACTTGCATAACAAATGATCCTTAAACCAGTTACTCTAACTGTTTCAAGTCTCGGGGGCTACTGGTATATACATATATATTTACCAAATTTTTCTTACCCGTATGTCTTTTACATATTGCTCCGTGGCTCTGGTTAAACCATTTTGAGCGGCACGGATGTACGCGTCTCCCGGATGGAAGGAATCTAATGCCTCTTGGGAGAAACAAGCGTCGCGAAGAACTGTCCGGCGACGCCTGTGGTTCATGGCACTCTCCACCTCGGAATTGGTGGCAGACAGCCTGTCCGCATCCTCTATCGAAGGAGCGTCCGGTGCGCGCCTCGTGTTCGCTCCCGCTTCCGGGCCAGGCGTTGGAGCCTGGCTGCTGGAGGCGCGGTTGGCAACCTCTCCGGATGTGGTCCGGCAAGGTCTCTTCGTCCTGAAGATAGCACGAACGTTAATATGCCCTGAAGAAATAACACCAGGGAAAAAGAGGATGCGCTATACCTTTGCGCCGGTGTCCCAGTGCAGACTACATTCCTTTTTGCCCCACGGGGCCCTGCGGCCCCTCGGCTAGCCGCCGCAGGTTCGGCCTCCCGCCTTGGAAACCTCCCCTGCAAAACACGGTCGTTGTCAGGAAAATTGAAATGTGTGAGAATGGATTCCTTCTCAAAGGGATGAGACTCCGCTCTCTGTTACCTGGGAGGCCGGGATTAACCCTGGGTAATCAGCCGTAATGGCCACCAAGGTATTGTCCTTGCTTAACTAATGAAACACCCCGTCAATCAACTCCACCGATATATCCGGATCCTCTTCGGAGTCCGGATCGAGGGACCGTTCTGGATCCTCGGGTTGTGGGGGACGGCTGTTTATATCCTTTACTTCCTGACGCAGTTCCTGTGTTGAAATCGTTGGACTACATATTTAATCATGGGAATATAAAGCGGATGGGCAGGCACAATTGTTCACTTACCCAACTCGGGGAGTTGTGCATACTAAATCCGCCCTACGGGTTGACGCGGAGGAATTCCTCCTCTTCTCCCTTGTACAAAGAGGATAAGATCTTTACTAGAGCGGCAGCTGAGGCTGGCCCCTTACGACCGTAACGGGTGGCGTCATCCTCCCCGTTAAAATCCCACATGGGGTGGCCTCTATATTGAAGCGGCTGCACCCCCTGCATAATGCATGCGGCCATGACTCCAATCATGGTTATTCCGGAATGAGCCAATAGTCTTATCCGGCCCATCAGGTGAAGGACGTCCCTGTCGCTTTCTCTCTGAGAGCTCCGCAGACGCCAGCTTAGGCGTTTCTTTAAGGGAGCACTGTTGAACTCAGGGAAACCGACCCGGATAGGGTCCGGTAGCGGGACATCATCTATATAAAACCATTCCGAAGGCCAGTCCTCGGACGCCTTCTTTGGGGTTCCGGATAGATATCCGGTCCCGGCGATACGCCACACTTCGGCTCCGCCCACTTGATATATAGACCCCTCTTGAGAGCGGGGCACCAGACAGAATAATCTCTTCCACAGCGCGAAATGAGCCTCAACACCCAAGAATAGCTCGCAAAGAGTGACGAAGCCCGCGATATGCAATATAGAGGCGGGCGTGAGATCGTGCAGCTGGAGGCCGTAGAACTCCAGAAGCCCACGAAGAAATGGATGGATTGGAAATCCAAGTCCTCTTACTAGATAAGGGACAAGGCACACCCGCTCTCCTTTGGAGGGATTGGGGGTGCTCTCCGCTTGCTCTCCGCCATTATAGGTGGCGAGTCCGGCTCGGACTGGGACCATATAGGCCTGAGGGAGAAATCCCTTGGCCTGAAGCGACACTAGCTCGCTGTGCGGGATGGAGCACCTCTCCCAGTCTCCAGGTTTAGGACTGGAAGGGCGAGAGGAGGAGCTGCGTCGGCTGGCCATGTTGGAATGAACCTTTGCTGGAGACGCTATGATGATTACTCGCGGAGAGGAGAAGGTGTGGTTTGGATCTGAATCCCCATCCCATTAAATAGGTGGCTCGTTTATGCGGCTAGGGGTGTGAATGTAAAAACACCCCGACTTTTCACATTCGTTTGACACATGGAAGACGGCCATTATTGGGCGTGGAAGCCAAGGTGCACTACATTACGAAAATCGGACATTATTCAGCAGGTACACGGAATTTGGAGGAGAACCCGCCTTGCAATGCCGAAGACAATCTGCGTGCCGGACTCGTCATCATTGAAGCCTGGTTCGGGGGCTACTGAGGGAGTCCTGGATTAGGGGGTGTCCGGGTAGCCGGACTATACCTTCAGCCGGACTCCAGGACTATGAAGATACAAGATTGAAGACTTCGTCCCGTGTCCGGATGGGACTTTCCTTGGTGTGGAAGGCAAGCTTGGCGACGCGGATATTCAAGATCTCCTACCATTGTAACCGACTTTGTATAATCCTAACCCTCTCTGGTGTCTATATAAACTGGAGGGGTTTAGTCCATAGAACAACTTCATCATACAACAATCATACCGTAGGCTAGCTTCTAGGGTTTAGCCTCCTTGATCTCGTGGTAGATCTACTCTTGTACTACCCATATCATCAATATTAATCAAGCAGGATGTAGGGTTTGACCTCCATCAAGAGGGCCCGAACCTGGGTAAAACATTGTGTCCCTTGTCTCCTGTTACCATCCGGCCTAGACGCACAGTTCGGGACCCCCTACCCGAGATCTGTCAGTTTTGACACCGACAACTATCATTACCAACCTTACATCTTTTGGCATTCACACTATGAATATGTGTACCCTCACGTTTGAGATTAAATAAGAATAAACCATTAACCAGCGGGGCATGACCATAAAACATATTTCTCATATAAATAGAACAACCATTATTCTCATATTTAAATGAGTAGCCATCTCGCATTAAACGAGATTCAGATACAATGTTCATGCTCAAAGCTGGCACTAAATAACAATTATTGAGGTTTAAAATTAATCCCGTAGGTAAATGTAGAGGTAGCGTGCCGACGGCGATCACATCGACCTTGCAACCATTCCCGACGCGCATCGTCACCTCGTCCTTCGCCAGTCTTCGCTTATTCCGCAGCTCCTGTTTTGAGTTACAAATATGAGCAACCGCACCGGTATGAAATACCCAGGAGCTACTACGAGCGCTGGTTAGGTACACATCAATAACATGTATATCACATATACCTTTTGTATTGCCGGCCTTCTTATCCGCTAAGTACTTGGGGCAGTTCCGCTTCCAGTGATTGTTTCCCTTGCAATAAAAACACTTAGTCTCAGGCTTGGGTCCATTCTTTGGCTTCTTCCTGGCAGCTTGCTTACCGGGCATGGCAACTCCCTTGACGTCCTTCTTGAAGTTCTTTTTACCCTTGCCTTTCTTGAACTTAGTGGTTTTATTCACCATCAACACTTGATGTTCCTTTTTCATCTCCACATCCGCTGATTTCAGCATTGAATATACCTCAGGAATGGTCTTTTCCATCCCATGCATATTGAAGTTCATCACAAAGCTCTTGTAGCTAGGTGGAAGCGACTGAAGGATTCTTTCAACGACCGCGTCATCCGGGAGATTGACTCCCAGCTGAGACAAGCGGTTCTGCAACCCAGACATTTTGAGTATGTGCTCGCTGACAGAACTGTTCTCCTCCATCTTACAACTGTAGAACTTGTCGGAGACTTCATATCGCTTGACTCTAGTCATCTAAGTGATACATGATCCGAGTCAACTAGGCCGTGTCCGATCATCACGTGAGACGAACTAGTCATCATCGGTGAACATCTTGATGTTGATCGTATCTTCTATACGACTCATGTTCGACCTTTCGGTCTTCCATGTTCTGAGGCCATGTCTGTACATGCTAGGCTTGTCAAGTCAACCTAAGTGTATTGCGTGTGTAAATCTGGCTTACACCCGTTGTATGCGAACGTTAGAACCTATCACACCCGATCATCACGTGGTGCTTCAGAACAACGAACCTTAGCAACAGTGCACAGTTAGAGGGAACACTTTCTTGAAATTATTGCGATGGATCATCTTATTTAAGCTACCGTCGTTCTAAGAAAATAAGATGTAAAAACATGATAAACATCACATGCAATCAAATAGTGACATGATATGGCCAATATCATTTTGCTCCTTTTGATCTCCATCTTCGGGGCGCCATGATCATCATTGTCACCGGCATGACACCATGACCTACATCATCATGATCTCCATCATCGTGTCTTCATGAAGTTGTCTCGCCAACTATTACTTCTACTACTATGGCTAATGATTAGCGATAAAGTAAAGTAATTACATGATGTTTATGTTGACACGCAGGTCATAAATAAATTAAGACAACTCCTATGGCTCCTGCCGGTTGTCATACGCATCGACATGCAAGTCGTGATTCCTATTACAAGAACATGATCAATCTCATACATCACATATATCATTCATCACATCCTTTTGGCCATATCACATCACACGGCATATGCTGCAAGAACAAGTTAGACATCCTCTAATTGTTGTTGCAAGTTTTTACGTGGCTGCTATAGGTTTCTAGCAAGAACGTTTCTTACCTACGCCGAAACCACAACGTGATATGCCAATTTCTATTTACCCTTCATAAGGACCCTTTTCATCGAATCCGATCCGACTAAAGTGGGAGAGACATACACCAGCTAGCCACCTTATGCAACTAGTGCATGTCAGTCGGTGGAACCAGTCTCACGTAAGAGTACGTGTAAGGTCGGTCCGGGCCGCTTCATCCCACAATTCCGCCAAATCAAGATAAGACTAGTAATGGCAAGTAAAGTGACAAAATCGATGCCCACAACAACTTGTGTTCTACTCGTGCATAGAAACTATGCATAGACCTAGCTCTGATACCACTGATGGGGATCGTTCCAGAAATTTAAAATTTTCTACGTATCGCCAAGATCAATCTATGGAGAAACTAGCAATGAGAGAGATAGGGGAGTGCATCTTCATACCCTTGAAGATTGCGACACGGAAGCGTTACAAGAACGCGGATGAGGGAGTCGTACTCGTGGCGATTCAGATCGCGGTTGATTCCGATCGAAGCGCCGAACAACGGCGCCTCCGCGTTCAACACACGTGCAGCCCGATGACGTCTCCCATGCCTTCATCCAGCAAGGAGAGAGGGAGAGTGAGGGAGTCTTGGATTAGGGGTGTTCGGATAGCCGGACTATACCTTCAGCCGGACTCCTGGACTATGAAGATACAAGATTGAAGACTTCGTCCCGTGTCCGGGAGGGACTTTCCTTGGCGTGGAAGGCAAGCTTGGCGATACGGATATGCAGATCTCCTACCATTGTAACCGACTCTATGTAACCCTAACCCTACCCGGTGTCTATATAAACCGGAGGGTTTTAGTCCGTAGGACAACATACACATCAACAATCATACCATAGGCTAGCTTCTAGGGTTTAGCCTCCTCGATCTCGTGGTAGATCTACTCTTGTACTACCCATATCATTAATATTAATCAAGCAGGACGTAGGGTTTTACCTCCATCGAGAGGGGCCGAACCTGGGTAAAACTTCGTGTCCCTTGTCTCCTGTTACCATCCGGCCTAGACACACAGTTCGGGACCCCCTACCTGAGGTCCACCGGTTTGACACCGACATTGGTGCTTTCATTGAGAGTTCCTCTGTGTCGTCGCCGTCAGGCTCGATGGCTCCTACAATCATCGATAGCGATACAGTCCAGGGTGAGACCTTCCTCCCCGGACAGATCGTCGTCTTCGGCGGCTTCGCACTGCGGGCCAATTCGCTTGGCCGTCTGGAGCAGATCGAAAGCTACGCCCCTGGCCGTCAGGTCAGATTCAGAAATTTAAACTACACGGCTGACGTCCGCAGGGACATGATCTTCGACGGATTCGAGCCACTGCCGAGCGCGCCGCACTGTCACGACGAGCATGATCTAGCTCTGCCGCCAAATAGTGCCCTGCAGGCCACATCCGCATTGGCTCCGACCCTTAATTTGGAGCCAACTGCACCGACCGAGGATGGGCGGTTGGACGCCACCTCGGGGGCTACGACCCCAACGGCGATTGAGCCAAGCACCAGCCCCGTACACTGTGAGACTCGTGACTCCAAGGAGCCGGACTCCTCTCCGGACACCAAACCCTCTGCGCCCCTACCGATCGAATCCGATTGGGCGCCGATCATGGAGTTCACTGCCGCGGACATCTTTCAGCACTCGCCTTTCGGCGATATCCTGAAGTCACTGAAGTCTCTCTCTCTTTATCAGGAGAGCCCTGGCCGGACTACGGTCAGCAAGGTTGGGGTACGAACGATGAAGAAATTCAAAGCCCACCCACCACCCACTTTGTAGCCACTGTCGACGACTTAACCGACATGCTCGACTTCGACTCTGAAGACATCGACGGCATGGACGCGATGAAGGAGATGATGAAGAACCAGCGCCTACTAGGCCCTGGAAAGCCACCTCATCATATGACATATACATGGTGGACACCCCAAAAGAGGAAGATGGTGATGGAACAGCGGAGGATAACCCCTCCAAGAAACAGCCCAAGCGTCGGCGTCAGTGTAGCCGCTCAAAATCCCGCCAAAACAAACAAGGTGATTCCAGCACGGGAGATAATAATACTCCGGAAAGCACCAAAGAAAACCCCCTCCAGCAAGATTTAGCACAGGAGGATGGAGAAACCAGCCCTCATGAGAGAGCGGCAGATAGAGAGGTCGAGGACGATAATTATATGCCTCCCTCCGAAGATGAGGCAAGCCTTGACGACGACGAATTTGTCGTGCCAGAGGATCCCGTCGAGCAAAAGTGTTTTCAACGCAGGCTTATGGCCACGGCAAGAAGCCTCAAGAAAAAACAGCAACAGCTTAGAGCTGATCAAGATTTGCTAGTCGACAGATGGACTGAAGTCCTTGCGGCCGAAGAGCATAAACTCGAACGACCCTCCAAGAGCTACCCAAAGCGCAGGTTGCTACCCCGATTAGAGGAGGAAGCACTTGATGCGTCCGACTGGCCACCTCGTGGTCATGACAGAGAGGCCTCTCGGCCCTCCACTCAAGCCCCACCCCGTACCAAGGCACAGGAATATGTGCCGGACTTACGAGACATGCTGGAGGACAAGGCAAGGCAAACAAGATCGATCTACGGTTCGCGTGGGCGCCCCGCAGCTCGAGACGGTAACCGTCACGCCGGCCACAAATTCGGCGGGGCTGAACACAGTAGACAAGGCTCATTGGAGCTACGTCACGATATAGCCCAGTACAGAGGCGCCGCACACGCACTCTGCTTTACAGACGAAATAATGGATCATCAAATCCCCAAGGGTTTCAAACCCATAAACATCGAATCATACGATGGCACAACAGATCCTGCGGCATGGATCGAGGATTATCTCCTTCATATCCACATGGCCCGCGGCGATGATTTCCACGCCATCAAATACCTCCCACTCAAGCTTAAAGGACCAGCTCGGCATTGGCTTAACAGCTTGCCAACAGGATCAATCAGTTGTTGGGAGGACCTAGAAGCCGCATTCCTTGACAATTTCCAGGGCACTTACGTGCGATCCCCAGACACCGATGACCTAAGTCACGTAATTCAGCAGCCAGAGGAATCGGCCAGGCAATTCTGGACACGGTTCCTAACAAAGAAAAATCAAATAGTCGACTGTCCGGACACTGAGGCCCTAGCAGCCTTCAAGCACAATATCCGTGATGAGTGGCTGGCCCGGCACCTTGGACAGGAAAAGCCGAAATCTATGGCAGCACTCACGACACTCATGACCCGCTTTTGCTCGGGAGAAGACAGCTGGCTTGCTCGTAGCAACAATATGACCAAGAACCCTGGTAATTCGGACACTAGGGACAGTAGTGGCAGGTCGCGTCGCAACAAGCAGAAGCGCCGCATTAACGGCGACAATGCTGAGGATATGGCAGTTGATGCCGGATTCAGAGGCTCTAAATCCGGTCAGCGGAAAAAGCCATTCAAAAGGAACCCTAGGGGCCCGTCCAGTTTGGACCGAATACTCGACCGCTCGTGCCAGATACATGGCACCCCCGAAAAGGCAGCCAATCACACCAACAGGGATTGTTGGGTGTTCAAGCAGGCAGGCAAGTCAAACGCCGAAAATGAAGACAAGGGGCTACATAGCGATGACGACGAGGAGCCCCGGCCGCCGAACAACAGTGGACAGAAGGGTTTTCCCCCACAAGTGCGGACGGTGAACATGATATACGCAACCCACGTCCCCAAAAGGGAGCGAAAGCGTGCGTTAAGGGATGTATACGCGGTAGAGCCAGTCGCCCCAAAGTTCAACCCATGGTCCTCCTGCCCGATCACCTTTGATCGAAGGGACCATCCCACTAGCATCCGTCATGGCGGATTCGCCGCATTGGTTCTAGACCCAATTATTGACGGATTTCATCTCACTAGAGCCCTAATGGACGGCGGCAGTAGCCTGAACCTGCTTTACCAGGATACAGTGCGGAAAATGGGCATAGATCCCTTGAGGATTAAGCCCACCAAAACGACCTTTAAAGGCGTAATACCAGGTGTAGGGGCCAACTGTACAGGCTCAGTCACACTTGAAGTGGTCTTCGGATCTCCGGATAATTTCCGAAGCGAGGAGTTAATCTTCGACATAGTCCCGTTTCGCAGTGGCTATCACGCACTGCTCGGGCGAACCGCATTCGCTAAGTTTAATGCGGTACCGCATTACGCATACCTTAAGCTCAAGATGCCAGGCCCTCGAGGAGTAATTACGGTCAATGGAAACACCGAACGCTCTCTTCGAACGGAGGATCACACAGCGGCCCTTGCAGCGGAAGTTCAAAGCAGCCTCTCCAGGCAGTTCTCCAGTCCGGCCACTAAACGACCGGACATCGTCAAGCGCGCCCGGAGTAACCTACAACAAAACCGCCTGGCATGATCCAAGCAGGCGTAGCAATGCGGCCCCAACCCCAACCCTCACAAAAAGGCGACGCTAGTACTTCACGTACATAACTACTCTCTAGAGATACCATGGGCACAGGGGGAGGGGCACCATCACGGCACACCCAAAACACGTCTTAAACCGTACCAGGGGCTGCCGATTTTTTAATTTTCTCTTACTTTCAGGACTTCATCCTTCGGAAGGCCTGTTCGGCAATTCAATTGCCGCACAAACGATGCAAGAACCAGGGAAGCAGACAAGCCACGCCGCACTACGGAACTCCCAGGTGGTCTCTATCACGAGCAGTATACCCATTCCGCATACTATTCCGCAGCTTGCCCCTGGAACGGACATGTTAACTAGTCCAACCTTCCACTTATCGCATTATTTGTATCGTTCTGCTTTGATCGCAGCCCTTTTTAATAAACAATGCATAGCTTTCGTCTATTTTTGCATTACCTTTTTTTCTTTATATCTGTTCCTTAATTACATGTTGCACCCGTACACGTTGGCACGGCCAAAATACGCCAGGGGCTTTAGTACCCCTCAATATGGTGTGAGAAGTCCGAACACTTTAACAAGTGCGGCACCCCGAACTTATAGCATTATATGCATCGGCTCCGAATCATGTCTTGGGTCAATAGTTGGGTTTGCCCGGCACCTATGTTTTGGCGCCTTACGTTCCGCTATATCGGCTAAGGTAGCACTAGGAGAACCACTGCAATTGTGCCCCGGTTGAGCTGGGTCGAGCACCTCAGTGGAGAAAGCTAAAACTGACTGTCATGATGAAGCGAGAGCTGGTCGCTGTTCGAGCGGTTTTTTCGAGTCCCTAAAGACTTATGCCGCTTAGGGCGAGGAGCCGGCTCTGTCCGGCCAAGGCGTGGATAGCGCCCCGAACTCGGTCTTCCGAATACCAGGGGCTTCGCTGAAATTTAAAATTATAGAATTCTATGGCTAAGTGAGAGTGTTCACGCATTATAGTCCGATTGCCTTGTTCGTTGGGCTGAGCGCCTCCCTCGAAGGACCCAAACATGGGAAAAAGAGCGCTCAGGTCTATCCCCGAACACCCCAGCACTAGCGGCACGGGGGCAGAAGCCGACGACTTGCCATCTCTCAGAATTGATAAACAACCGCACAGAAGGTAATATTTTAAATTCAAACAGCATTGCTTAGCGCATATGAACAAGTTTTCAGCGCACAGGACAAAACGAGCGAGTTTTACTCAAAAATTACATCCATAGAACATTCATCCGCCACAAGGCGGGCACCCTTCAAAACATCCTTATAGTAATTCTCGGGCTTGCGATGCTCTTTCCCCGGCGGTGGCCCGTCCTTCACAAGCTTCTCAGCATCCAGCTTGCCCCAGTGCACCTTAGCACGGGCAAGGGCCCTACGGGCACCTTCAATGCAGACGGAGCGCTTGATGACTTCGAGCCTTGGACAGGCCTCCACCAGCCGCCGCACCAGCCCGAAATAGCTCCCAGGCTGAGCCTCTCCAGGCCACAGCCAAACTATGAGGCCCTTCATGGCCTGTTCGGCCGCCTTGTGGAGCTCGACCAGTTGCTTCAGCTGGTCGCTCAGGGGCATGGGGTGTCCGGCCTCAGCGTACTAAGACCAGAACACCTTCTCCGTCGAGCTGCCCTCCTCGGCTCGATAGAATGCGGCGGCATCGGACACACTCCGGGGAAGGTCTGCGAACGCTCCTGGAGAACTCCGGATTCGGGTAAGTAACAAGTAACTCACGTTTATGTGTTTGCTTTGCATAAAGAATGCCTTACCTGCCGCTATCTTCTTCACGTCATCCAACTCCTGGAGGGTCTTCTGGGATTCGGCCTTGGCAGACTTGGCATTTTCAATAGCCACCGCAAGCTCAGACGCTCGCGTCTTTGAGTCAAGCTCCAAACTCTCATGCTTTTCCATGAGAGCCTGGAGCTCTTGCCGCACCTTGCCAACTTCGGCCTCATACTTCTCCCGCTCGGTGAGCTCCGAGGATGCCCTCTTCTCAGCCTTGTCCGGCGCTTGCTTAAGGGTCGCCACCTCAGACGTGGCCCCTACAATAGCCATGATAATCCTGTCATTTTTTGCAATTGCACCTTATATATATATATATATATATATATATATATTAAACAAGGTATTTCTT
The DNA here is from genome assembly GCF_003073215.2 of Triticum urartu. Taxonomy (NCBI): domain Eukaryota; kingdom Viridiplantae; phylum Streptophyta; class Magnoliopsida; order Poales; family Poaceae; genus Triticum; species Triticum urartu. Next base: position 557,056,632 of record NC_053028.1, read on the forward strand.
ACCTTCATTATCCTTGAGCTGCTTCTTGGCATGCTCGAGCTCTTGCTCGGACCTTTCGAGGTCCTGCTTTAGCGTGTCCACTTCCGCAGTCAATGCGGCGGACGCAAGCAGGGTAGCCTGCACATGCATATTGACTCATTTTTGTTAGACTCCTGCGAATTCTATTTGATCCTCTATTCGGCTTTTCTTCCCGAGTGCCAAACAGAGCATAAGGGGCTAATGTCTATGCGGTACTATTATTTACACTTTCTTTACTTACCTCAAAGCCTGTCAAAAGGCTAGTACAAGCTTCAGTCAGTCCGCTCTTGGTAGACTGAACCTTTTGGACCACCGCACTCATAATAGCGCGGTGCTCCTCGTCGATGGAGGCGCCTTGGAGCGCCTCCAACATATTGTCCGGTGCCTCCGATTGGGCGGAGGCCACCGGCACAGTGGGCTGGCTCCTCTTGGAAGGAGGTCGCCCGCCGGACTCTGGAACCTTTGAAGGTTCCGGAGCAGTGTCCGGCCTAGAGCCGGACTTGGAACCCTGAGGGGTTCCATCCCCTTTACTCCTGGAGTCCAGGAGGTCGCCTTGCGGCGCCTCCAGGACCACCTCCTCCCGGCTTGGAACCTGTGGAGACAACACTTCGGTGTCGTCCGTAGGGCGGGGGGAGGAAGCCGTCGGAAGCGAGTTCACATCTGGCGAGTCCAGTGAGCCGCTCGACGACGCTTCGAGCCGGTCTTTGGGTGGGCTGCATAAACATATTCGACGTTAGGGAAAGTTGTGCAATAAACGAATGCTATGAATTGCTCCGGTATCCGGATACTTACGATTTTTCCAGGGGCTTGGCCCTAGGCGCCCAGTCCTCTCCGCCGCCGTCGGCGTCGGTGGAGCAGTTCGGAGGAAGGGTTTTCCCCTTCTTGGACCCTTCGGCCTCCCCAGTTGGGGCGGCCTTCCTTTTCTTCCCTTCCCCCGCTGGAGGGGGAGGGGTTTGTTCTTCTTCCTCCTCCTCGTCTTCGCGGGAGGAGTGCGTCTTGGATTCGTCGGATGATGAATCCGACACCTCTGGGCGTCGGGCACTCTTTCGAGTCCCCTTGGCCTTCTTCTTGACCTTCTTCTCCGGCACCACATAGGGTGCAGGAACCAGCAGCCTCGCCAAGCGAGCGTCCGCTGGGCCTTCGGGCAAAGGGGCTGGACAGTTGATCTGTCCGGACGTCACCTGCCAATCCTATTAGAGGAAAGGGAGCTTAGATCCCGCATAGAGTCAAACTATGAAAAACTGATACCCTGTAAAAGGAAAAAACAGCTTACCGCGAGAGCGTGACGCTGTGCACTGAATCCGCGATCCTCAGTAGCGGATGCGGGAGCCTCGGCGCCTTTGAAAATCACCTTCCAGGAATCTTCGTAAGTCGTGTCGAAGAGCCTGCACAGAGTTTGGTGCCGCGCCGGGTCGAACTCCCACAGGTTGAAAGCTCGTTGTTGGCATGGGAGGATCAAGCGAATGAGCATAACCTGGACTACGTTGACAAGTTTGAGCTTCTTGTCCACCAGGGTTTTGACACATGTTTTGAGTCCGGTCAGCTCTCCTTTTTTACCCCACGACGGTCCCGTCTGTTTCCAGGATGTGAGCCGCGTTGGGGGTCCGGACCGGAACTCAGGGGGTGCGACCCATTCGGCGTCGCGCGGCTCGGTGATGTAAAACCACCCCGATTGCCACCTCTTCAGGGTCTCCACAAAGGAGCCCTCGAGCCAGAGGACGTTGGCCATCTTGCCCACCATGGCGCCTCCGCACTCCGCCTGGCTGCCGCGCACCACCTTCGGTTTAACGTTGAAAGTCTTGAGCCAGAGCCCGAAATGGGGGCGGATGCGGAGGAAGGCCTCGCACACAACGATAAACGCCGAGATGTTGAGGACGAAGTTCGGGGCCAGATCATGGAAATCCAGGCCGTAGTAGAACATGAGCCCCTGGACAAACGGGTAGAGAGGGAAGCCCAGTCCGCGGAGGAAATGGGGGAGGAACACCACCCTCTCATGGGGCCTAGGGGTGGAGATGAGCTGCCCCTTTTCGGGGAGCCGGTACACAATGTTGTTAGACAGGTATCTGGCCTTCCTCGGCTTTTTGATATGTCCCTCCGTGATGGAGGAGACCATCCACTTGCCTCCCGCTCCGGACATGGCTGGAGAAGGTTGAGGTTGGGAGTGCGGACTTGGGCACTGGAGCTCGAGTGCGCAAGAATGGATAGGCGAAGGAGGAAGAAGGCGTAGGTGAAAAGGTGGATCCTTATCCCCTTATATGGGTGGACGCAGCTACATGTCCCCACCAGCCTGATAAAACTCGCTTATCTCCAAGTGCCGTAATCGATGGCGCGGTTGGGTTACCCACGCCCGTATTGATGAGAATCCCGGAATAAGGGGACACGATCTCTGCTTTAACAAGACGTGCCAAGGAAACTACCTCGCATAACACGCTGAGATGGGACAGTAAAATGGTTCAAATAAAATCTTGGCCGTGGTGTGATGTCACGCTATGGAATACGTCAGCAGATTAGATTTGCGTAAATATTATTCTCTCTATGGCAATATGTGGAAACTTATTTTGTAGAGTCGGAAACTATCTCTGTGTTCAAAATCTTCTATGAAGTACTTGGAGGAGGAACCCGCCTTGCAATGCCGAAGACAATATGCACGCCGGACTCGTTGTCATTGAAGCCTGGTTCAGGGGCTACTGAGGGAGTCCTGGATTAGGCGGTGTTCGGATAGCCGGACTATACCTTCAGCCGGACTCCTGGACTATGAAGATACAAGATTGAAGACTTCGTCCCGTTTCCGGGAGGGACTTTCCTTGGCGTGGAAGGCAAGCTTGGCGATACGGATATGCAGATCTCCTACCATTGTAACCGACTCTATGTAACCCTAACCCTACCCGGTGTCTATATAAACCGGAAGGTTTTAGTCCGTAGGACAACATACACATCAACAATCATACCATGGGCTAGCTTCTAGGGTTTAGCCTCCTCGATCTCGTGGTAGATCTACTCTTGTACTACCCATATCATCAATATTAATCAAGCAGGACATAGGGTTTTACCTCCATCGAGAGGGCCCGAACCTGGGTAAAACTTTGTGTCCCTTGTCTCCTATTACCATCCGGCCTAGACGCACAGTTCGGGACCCCCTACCCGAGATCCGCCGGTTTTGACACCGATAGAGAGGTTGGGGAAGACTCCGTCCAGCAGCAGCACGACGGCGTGGTGGTGTTGGAGCAGCGTGGTACTCCGGCAGGGCTTCGCCAAGCATCGCAGGAGGAGGAGGAGGTGTTGGGGAGGGGAGGGCTGCGCCTTGGATGTGGTGCGGCTGCCCTCCCACCTCTCCTCTATTTATAGGGGCAAGGGAGAGGGGGCCGGCCCCCTCCTGATGGATCTAGAGGGGGCGGCAGCCAAGGGGAGAGGCTTGCCCCCCAAGCCACGGGGGGCGCCCCCTTTAGGGTTCCCCAAAACCCTAGGCGCATGGGCCCTAGGGGTTTGGCACCCAACCCACCTAGGGGCTGGTTCCCCCTCCATATTCAGCCCATAGGGCCCTCCGGGGCAGGTGGACCCCGGAACCCTTTCGGTGGTCCCGGTACAATACCGATAAACCCACGAACACTTCCGGCGACCGAATAAGGACTTCCCATATATAAATCTTTGTCTCCGGACCATTTCGGAACTCCTATTTACGTCCGGGATCTCATTCGGGACTCCGAACAACATTCGGTAACCACATACAAACTTTCCCTATAACCCTAGCGTCATCGAACCTTAAGTGTGTAGACCCTACGGGTTCGGGAATCATGCAGACATGACCGAGACATCTCTACGGCCAATAACCAATAGCGGGATCTGGATACCCATGTTGGCTCCCACATGTTCCACGATGATCTCATCGGATGAACCACGATGTCAAGGATTCAATCAATCCCGTATACGATTCCCTTTATCTACCGGTATAGCACTTGCCCGAGATTCTATCGTCGGTATATCGATACCTTGTTCAATCTCGTTATGGCAAGTCTCTTTACTCGGTCCGTAACACATCATCCCGTGGCCAACCCCTTAGTCACATCGAGCTCATTACGATGATGTCTTACCGAGTGGGCCCAGAGATACCTCTCCGTCATACGGAGTGACAAATCCCAGTCTCGATTCGTGCCAACCCAACAGATACTTTCGGAGATACCCGTAGTGCACCTTTATAGCCACCCAGTTACGTTGTGACGTTTGGTACACCCAAAGCATTCCTACGGTATCTGGGAGTTGCACAATCTCATGGTCTAAGGAAAATATACTTGACATTAGAAAAGCTTTAGCAGACGAACTACACGGTCTTGTGCTATGCTTAGAATTGGGTCTTGTCCATCGAATCATTCTCCTAATGATGTGATCTCATTATCAATGACATCCAATGTCCATGGTGAGGAAACCGTAACCATCTATTGATCAACGAGCTAGTCAACTAGAGGCTCACTGGCTCACTAGGGACATGTTCTGGTCTATGTATTCACACATGTATTACGATTTCTGGATAACTCAATTATAGCATGAACAATAGACAATTATCATTAACAAGGAAATATAATAATAACCATTTTATAATTGCCTCTAGGGCATATTTCCAACAGTCTCCCACTTGCCCTAGGGGTTTGGCGCCCAGCCCACCTAGGGGCTGGTTCCCCCTCCATATTCAGCCCATAGGGCCCTCTGGGGCAGGTGGACCCTCCCAGTGGACCCCCGGAACCCTTTCGGTGGTCCCGGTACAATACCGATAAACCCCTGAACACTTCCGGTGACCGAATAAGGACTTCCCATATATAAATCTTTGTCTATGGACCATTCTGGAACTCCTCGTTACGTCTGAGATCTCATCCGGGACTCCGAACAACATTCGGTAACCACATACAAACTTTCCCTATAACCCTAGCGTCATCGAACCTTAAGTGTGTAGACCCTACGGGTTCGGGAATCATGCAGACATGACCGAGACATATCTCCGGCCAATAACCAATAGCGGGATCTGGATATCCATGTTGGCTCCCACATGTTCCATGATGATCTCATCGGATGAACCACGATGTCAAGGATTCAATCAATCCCGTATACGATTCCCTTTGTCTACCGGTATAGCACTTGCCCGAGATTCGATCGTCGGTATATCGATACCTAGTTCAATCTTGTTATGGCAAGTCTCTTTACTCATTCCGTAACGCATCATCCCGTGACCAACCCCTTAGTCACATTGAGCTCATTACGATGATGTCTTACCGAGTGGGCCTAGAGATACCTCTCCATCATACGGAGTGACAAATCCCAGTCTCCATTCATGCCAACCCAACAGATACTTTTGGAGATACCCGTAGTGCACCTTTATAGCCACCCACTTATGTTGTGACGTTTGGTACACCCAAAGCATTCCTACGGTATCCGAGAGTTTCACAATCTCATGGTCTAAGGAAAAGATACTTGACGTTAGAAAGCTTTAGCAGACGAACTACACAATCTTGTGCTATGCTTAGGATTGGGTCTTGTCCATCACATCATTCTCCTAATGATGTGATCCCATTATCAATGACATCCAATGTCCATGGTCAGGAAACCGTAACCATCTATTGATCAATGAGCTAGTCAACTAGAGGCTCACTAGGGACATGTTGTGGTCTATGTATTCACACATGTATTACGATTTCCGGATAACACAATTATAGCATGAACAATAGACAATTATCATGAACAAGGAAATATAATAATAACCATTTTATTATTTCCTCTAGGGCATATTTCCAACAGAGTTGTCCCTCTTCTAGACGATGGGTGGCCAAACAAGCCGGGCGGGAAGCTTGTGCGGTAAACAGCACGGTAACGCGGGAACAGGCTCACCGATGATACATTTGGCGCCTCTTCGAGCCCACGCGTGTGGGGCGGTGTAGTCAAGCGTGCACTGAAATCCTCCGCTATGAATGATGTGACAAGACGTGACGATTACAGGCTGGCCGGCCCCCATTTATTACAGCGGCCATTTAACCCTTGTGTCTCTTCAACCTTTCGATCGCGCCCCACCATTGCAAGAAGCACACCCACCACGAGAAATTCTTAGAGGGTATCCAGCGCAGCTCCAATGGTGCTCCAAGCGGCTGCCGACGACGAGTAGTAGTTCACCATGCGTGTCGTGGTGGACACCCATGATACGTCCATTTTGCATCATGCGTTTATATCAATATTTATTGCATTATGGGTTGTTATTACACATTATGTCACAATACTTATGCCTATTCTCTCTTATTTTACAAGGTTTACATAAAGAGGGAGAATGCCGGCAGCTGGGATTCTGGGCTGGAAAAGGAGCAAATATTAGAGACCTATTCTGCACATTCCAAAAGTCATGAAACTTCACGGAAGTCATTTTTAGAATATATAATAAATATTGAGCGCAAGAAGTTCACCAGGGGGCCACACCCTGCCCACAAGGGTGGGGGGCACGCCCCCTACCTTGTGGGCCCCCTGGTGGCCCTCCGATGGCCATCTTCTGCTATATGGAGTCTTTCGATGAGGAAAAAATCATAAGCCATATTTCTGGACAAGACTCCACTGCCACGAGGCGGAACCTTGGCGGAACCAATCTAGGGCTCTTGCGGAGCTGTTCTGTCGGGGAACTTCCCTCTGGGAGCGGGAAATCATCGCCATCGTCATCACCAACGCTCCTCTCATCGGGAGAGGGCAATCTCCATCAACATCTTCACCAGCACCATCTCCTCTCAAAACCCTAGTTCATCTCTTGTATCCAATTCTTGTCTCCAAGTCCGGGATTGGTACCTATGGGTTGCTAGTAGTGTTAATTACTCCTTGTAGTTGATGCTAGTTGGTTTATTTGGTGGAAGATCATATGTTCAGATCCTATATGCATATTAATAGCCCTCTAATTATGAACATGAATATGCTTTGTGAGTAGTTACGTTTGTTCCTGAAGACATGGGAGAAGTCTTGCTATTAGTAGTCATGTGAATTTGGTATTCGTTCGATATTTTGATGAGATGTATGCTGTCTCTCCTCTAGTGGTGTTATGTGAACGTCGACTACATGACACTTCACCATTATTTGGGCCTAGAGGAAGGCATTGGGAAGTAATAAGTAGATGATGGATTGCTAGAGTGACAGAAGCTTAAACCCTAGTTTATGCGTTGCTTCGTAAGGGGCTGATTTGGACCCATATGTTTCATGCTATTGTTAGGTTTACCTTAATACTTTTGTTGTAGTTGCGGATGCTTGCAATAGAGATTAATCATAAGTGGGATGCTTGTCCAAGTAAGGGCAGCACCCAAGCACCGGTCCACCCACATACCAAATTATCAAAGTAGCGAACTTTATTTACTGCACCTTGTTGTACTTTATTTACTTTTGTTACTTGTTACTCGTTACAAATTATCCTATCACAAAACTATCTGTTACCTATTATTTCAGTGCTTGCAGAGAATACCTTGCTGAAAACCGCTTATCATTTCCTTCGCATCCTCGTTGGGTTCGACACTCTTACTTATCAAAAGGACTACGATAGATCCCCTATACTTGTGGGTCATCAACCCACATAAGGTTCATGAACCTCTCGGTGGTGTACACCAATGACCCGGTCTGGGTGGAGCATTCCATCCACATCATGGAGTTGTTGCTTGCCGCGAAGAAGTACAAGGTGGTCGGGTTCGACCTCGAGTACACCCGCGCTCATGCCGGGTCTCGTCCCAAGGTCGCTGTCACCCAGATGTGCATGCGCCACCACGTCCTCGTTTAGCACTACTGCCTGGCCACAAGGCCTTGTGAGCATTTCGCCAGGTTTGTCAACAGCCCCCATCACATGTTCACTATGGTGGACATCACCAACGATGTAAAGGCGCTCGAGAATTCGGGCATTGCCTGCCAGAATCTTGTCGACATCCAGGGCCAATATAAGATCTGAGGCAGCAAGGAGCATGAGAAGGACTCACTGGTTCACCTCGCCGAGGCCATCATCGACCCCTACTACAAACACATGAAGGATTCATGCAACAAGGACAAGCGTGCCTGGCACTCGACCTGGATGAAACTCGAGAAAGCTCACGTCGTGTACGCGGCCAAGGAGGCGTACACGAGCTATGACATGTACTGGTGGATCATTGACATGAGGAAGTGCCTCTTGATACGTCCATTTTGCATCATGCTTTTATACCGATATTTATTGTATTATGGGTTGTTATTACACATTATGACACAATACTTATGCCTATTCTCTCTTATTTTACAAGGTTTGCACGAAGAGGGAGAATGCTGGCAGCAGGAATTCTAGGCTGGAAAAGGAGAAAATATTAGAGACCTATTCTGCACAACTCCAAAAGTCCTGAAACTCCATGGAAGTCATTTTTGGATTATATAAAAAAATATTGGGCGAAGAAAGCACTGGAGGGGGGCCACCCACCATCCACGAGGGTGGGGGCGCGCCCTACCCCCTGGGCGTGCCCCTGTCTCGTGGGCCCCCTGGCAGGCCTCTGGTGCCCATCTTTGGCTATATGGAGTCTTTCGCCCTGGAAAAAAATCATAAGCAAGCTTTCGGGACGAAACACCGCCGCCACGAGGTGGAACCTTGGCGGAACCAATCTAGGGCCCCGGCGGAGCTGTTCTGCCGGGGAAACATCCCTCCGGGAGGGGGAAATCATCACCATCGTCATCACCATCGATCCTCTCATCGGGAGGGGGTCAATCTCCATCAACATCTTCACCAGCACCATCTCATCTCAAACCCTAGTTCATCTCTTGTATCCAATCTTTGTCCCAAAACCTCATATTGGTACCTGTGGGTTGCTAGTAGTATTGATTACTCCTTGTAGTTGATGCTAGTTGGTTTATTTGGTGGAAGATCATATGTTCAGATCCTTTATGCATATTAATACCCCTCTGATTATGAACATGAATATGATTTGTGAGTAGTTACGTTTGTTCCTGGGGACATGGGAGAAGTCTTGCTATAAGTAGTCATGTGAATTTGGTATTCGTTCGATATTTTGATGAGATGTATGTTGTCTCTCCTCTAGTGGTGTCATGTGAACGTCGACTACATGACACTTCACCATTATTTGGGCCTAGGGGAAGGCATTGGGAAGTAATAAGTAGGTTATGGGTTGCTAGAGTGACAGAAGCTTAAACCCTAGTTTATGCGTTGCTTCGTAAGGGGCTGATTTGGATACACATGTTTCATGCTATGGTTAGGTTTACCTTAATACTTCGTTCGTAGTTGCGGATGCTTGCAAGAGGGGTTAATCATAAGTGGGATGCTTGTCTAAGTAAGGGCAGTAGCCAAGCACTGGTCCACCCACATATCAAATTATCAAAGTACCGAACGCGAATCATATGAGTGTGATGAAAACTAGCTTGACGATAATTCCCATGTGTCCTCGGGAGCATTTTCCTTTATATAAGAGTTTGTCCATGCTTGTCCTTTGATACAAAAAGGATTGGGCCATCTTGCCGCACCTTATTTACTTTTATTACTTGTTACTCGTTACAAATTACCTTATCACAAAACTATCTGTTACCGATAATTTCAGTGCTTGCAGAGAATACCTTACTGAAAACTGCTTATGATTTCCTTCTGCTCCTCGTTGGGTTTGACACTCTTACTTATCGAAAGGACTACCATAGATCCCCTATACTTGTGGGTCATCAAGACTCTTTTCTGGCGCCATTGCTGGGGAGTGAGGCGCCTTTGGTAAGGAAAAATTTATATAGTGTGCTGAAATTTACTGTCACTTGTTACTAAGGAACATAATCCTTTGAGGGGATTGTTCGGGGTATCTTCACCCCGACCAGTAGAGAAAAGAGTTTCTCCTCAACCTACTGAAAATGTTTATTTTGAAATTCCTTCGGGTATGATAGAGAAACTGCTAGCTAATCCTTTTACAGGAGATGGAACATTTCATCCAGATTTGCACCTAATCTATGTGGATGAAGTTTGTGGATTATTTAAGCTTGCAGGTATACCCGAGGATGTTATCAAGAAGAAGTTCTTCCCTTTATCTTTGAAGGGAAAGGCATTGACATGGTTTAGCCTATGTGATGATATTGGATCATGGAACTACAACCGATTGAAATTGGAATTTCATCAGAAGTTTTACCCTATGCATCTGGTTCATCGTGATCGTAATTATATATATAATTTTTGGCCTCGCGAAGGAGAAAGCATCGCTTAAGCTTGGGGGAGGCTTAAGTCAATGTTATATTCATGCCCCAATCATGAGCTATCAAGAGAAATTATTATTCAAAATTTTTATGCTCAGCTTTCTCTCAATAATCGCTCCATGCTCGATACTTCTTGAACTGGTTCTTTTATGATGAAGACTATTGAATTCAAATGGGATTTATTGGAAAGAATCTAATGCAAATCTGAAGATTGGGAACTCGACGAAGGTAAGGAGTCAGGTATAACACCTAAGTTTGATTGTGTTAAATCTTTTATGGATACCGATGCTTTTCGTGAATTTAGCACTAAATATGGACTTGACTCTGAGAGAGTAGCTTCTTTCAATGAATCATTTGCTACTCATGTTGATCTCCCTAAGGAGAAGTGGCTTAAGTATCATCCTCCCATTGAAGTAAAAGTAGTTGAACCTATTAAAGTTGAAGAAAAGACTATCACTTATAATGTTGATCCTATTGTTCCTACCGCTTATATCGAGAAACCATCTTTCCCTGTTAGAATAAAGGATCATGCTAAAGCTTCAACTATGGTCAACAAAAGTAATATTAGAACACCTACACCCTCTGAGCAAATTAAAGTTGAACCTAGTATCGCTATGGTTAAAGATCTCTGGTCCGAGAATATTGATGGACATGTTATTTACTTATGTGATGAAGCTTCTAGAATTGCTAGACCCGATACTAAAAATAAACATAGACCTGTTGTAGGCATGCCTGTTATTTCTGTTAAAATAGGAGATCATTGCTATCATGGCTTATGTGATATGGGTGCTAGTGCGAGTGCAATACCTCATTCTTTATATGAAGAAATTATGCATGATATTGCACCTGCTGAGATAGAAGGTATTGATGTTACAATTAAGCTTGCCAATAGAGATACTATTTCACCGATTGGGATTGTTAGAGATGTTGAAGTCTTGTGTGGGAAAGTTAAATATCCTGCTGATTTTCTAGTTCTTGGTTCCCCACAAGATGACTTTTGTCCCATTATATTTGGTAGACCCTTCTTGAGTACTGTTAATGCTAAGATAGACTGCAAAAAGGATATTGTTTCTGTTGGTTTAGGGGATATGTCTCATGATTTTAATTTTGCTAAATTTTGTAGACAACCCCATGATAAAGAATTGCCTAGTAAAGATGAAATTATTGGTCTTGCTTCTATTGTCGTGCCTCCTAATGATCCTTTAGAACAATATTTTCTAGACCATGAAAATGATATGTTTATGAATAAAAGAAGGGAAATAGATGAAGTATTCTTTAAACAGGGACCTATTTTGAAACACAATTTACCTGTTGAAATTCTAGGGGATCCTCCTCCACCCAAGGGTGATCCCATGTTTGAGCTTAAACCATTTCCTGATACTCTTAAATATGCTTATCTTGATGAAAAGAAGATATATCCTGTTATTATTAGTGTTAACCTTTCAGAGAAAGAAGAAGAGAAATTATTGAAAACTCTGAAGAAGCACTGTGCTACTATTGGATATACTCTTGATGATCTTAAGGGCATTAGTCCCACTCTATGCCAGCACAAAATAAAATTGGAAAAAGATGCTAAACCGGTTGCTGATCACCAACGATGGTTAAATCCTAAGATGAAAGAAGTGGTAAGAAAAGAAATACTAAAGCTTCTTGAGGTAGGTATAATTTATCCCGTTGCTGATAGAAAGTGGGTAAGTCCTGATACGTCTCCAATGTATCTATAATTTATGAAGTATTCATGCTATTATATTATCCATGTTAGATGTTTTATATGCTATTTTATATGATTTTTGGGACTAACCTATTAAACTAGAGCCTAGTGTCAGTTTCTGTTTTCCCATTGTTTTGAGTATTGCATATAAGGAATACCAAACGGAGTCCAATTGACGTGCCAATTTTTGATGATTTTTTATGGACCAAAAGAAGCCCCCGGAGTAAAAGAGTTGGGCCATAAGAGACCCGAGCCGTCCATGAGGGTGGGGGCGCGCCCCACCCCCTAGGCGGGAGCCCCTATCTCGTGGACGACTCGGAGACCCCCGCTGACGTGAATACGATGCCAAAAATTCCTATAAATACAGAAACCCCCAGAAAATAACCTAGATCAGAAGTTCCGCCGCCGCAAGCCTCTGTAGCCACGAGAAATCAATCTAGGCCCTCTCTGACACCCTGTCGGAGGGGGCCATCATCACCGGAGGGCATGGAGGAGGATCCCGGAGGGGCCATCATCGTCATGAAGGCCAAGGACCAGAGGGAGAACCTCTCCCCATCCAGGGGGGAGGCCATGGAGGAGGAAGCACAAGGTGTAGAACCTCTCCTCCTCTCTCTCGATGGCGCCGGAGTGCCATCGGGAGGGGAATCATCGCCGTGGTGATCGTCTTCATCGACATCACCAACATCATCATCATCCTCATCTCTTTTACGTGGTCCACTCTCCCGCACCCCGCTGTAATCCCTACTTGAACATGGTGCTTTATGCCACATATTATGATCCAATGATGTGTTGCCATCCTATGATGTTTTGAGTAGGTATCCTTTGTCTTTGGGTTGATTGATGATCTAGATTGGTATGATTTGTATGTTTTATTTTGGTGTTGTCCTATTGTGCCCTCCGTGTCGCGCAAGCATGAGGGATTCCCTCTGTAAGGTTTTGCAATATGTTCATGATTCACTTATAGTGGGTTGCTTGAGTGACAGAAGCATAAACCCAAGTAAGGGGTTGTTGCGTATGGGATAAAGGGGACTTGATGCTATAATGCTACAGTTGGGTTTTACCTTAATGATCTTTAGTAGTTGCGGATGCTTGCTAGAGTTCCAATCATAAGTTCATATGATCCAAGAAGAGAAAGTATGTTAGCTTATGCATCTCCCTCATATGAAATTGCAATGACGACTATCGGTCTTGTTAACAATTGCCTAGGACAATTCGCACATCGATCCATCATTATTCCACACTCGCTATTTATAATATTTAGTAATATATTCTAACTTTATGATAACAGAACCTACTTTTATGTTTTAGCTCTCCGATATCATGCAAAGTTATCCTCTTCATACCCACAACGTATTTTTATTTCTCGTTTCTAGTTGGAAGCAAACGTTTGGTGTACGTAGAGTCGTATCAGTGGCAGATAGGGCTTGAGAGAATATTGATCTTACCTTTAGATCCTTGTGGGTTTGACACTCCATACAAATCACTTCCACCATTTGGAATTGCTACGATGATTCCCTACACTTGGGGATTATCAAGCTCTTTTCTAGCGCCGTTGCCGGGGAGCAATAGTGTGGGGTTGATATTCTCGTGTGTGCTTGTTTGTTTTCTTCACTAAGTAGATTTTGTTTTTCCTTTTTTGTTTCTGTTTAGTTGTGGGTGAAACATACAAAAAAAATTAAAGAATGAAAATACAAGAAATTTACTTGCCTCTCATACCTAAAAAGTTTTTCAATAAGAGAAGTGATTGGAAGGTTATGCATTGGAGAAGTGAGGGTCAACCTTGAACACTTGTGTTCATGCTCATGGAAACAATGTAAAAAATTTCATGGAAGCTTCTCTGAAAATAATTATCCCCTTGTATATATCCATTGTATTATAAAAATAATGTGCCAAGCCTTGGTTTTAGGATGATTAGATTGCTTGTTTACTTTGTGCAGTACAAAAACAGAAACTTTGGTTATAGCACGTGAATTTACATTTTTTACTGGAAAGTCAAATGGGTCTGAAACTTTTTTCACATTACTTATGAATAAATTGTTCAAATCTTCATATTTGTTTTAGAATTGTTGGAGTTACAGAAATATACTAAACTTCCAGATTACTACAAACTGTCCTATTTTTGACAGATTCTGTTTTCTATGTGTTGATCGCTTATTTTGATGAATCTATGGGTAGTATCAGGGGGTATGAACCATGGTGAAGTTGAAATACAATAGATATAGTTCTAATACTCCCCCATCCCGAAAAACATCTTGCGGCGGCATTTTTGCAAAAAAAACCCTCTAGTTTCTCCCGACCAAACCCGCAATCCTCGTCCTCCGACAGAAGCAGCAGCTGCACTGCTCTCCGCCGCCACAGCCTCGCTGCTCCCCGCTGCCGTAGCTACCCTTTTCCCCGCCGCCGTAGCTCCCCTGCTCCCCCGCTCTCCTGCCGCAGCTGCCTCCTGCTCCGCCGCCGTAGCTACCGCTCTCCTACCTCCCCAAGCTCCCGCCTTCCTCAAAAAATCTAGGATTTCACCAGCTACCGCCGCGCTCTACTCCGGCTGCGTCGGAACCGCCGTCGGAGAGCCTGGAGGCGCCATATCCAGACCACCACCAACAACCTAAAGGCAGCTCGGCCAACGTCAAGAGCTTGCGGGCCTCCTCATCGCCCCTGCCTCGTCACGAACTCGCCCCACTGCATCTCGGCCATCACCGTCCCCGCGGTGTCTCGCTGACCGTCGCCGCCGCCGCATTGCCGGACGTCAAGAAGGAGCCCTCCTCATCGCTCCCTCCTCACCGGGCTCAGGACCCACGGCACCGAGCTATTCGAGAAGACCCAGCCCGACGGCCGCACACGCCAGGTCTTCTTCTTCGACCCTGATGGTGAGTGAGTGAGGGATTCCTCACTATCTTCGTTGGGTTCCTATTCTCTCACCATTCTTTTAGATTTCTACATTGTGAATCCAACTTTCTCTGAATCTCTGTTGCTTGATCTATGTTTGCTATGATATTTGAGATGTATCGTGTCCAATTGACAAAATTCCTACTTGTTGCTTGCTGTGTTGCAACTACAACCTACCCTTCGAGAGAGGATTCCTACCCTTGGAGCATTATTCAGGTTGAGTGATGGAGGGATGCCAACCTGACACTTGTTTGCTTCATCACAATCCATCACCTGTGCTATCTGTGAACTTGCAGTGTGCTTGTGGTGATCTTCTTCAGGAAAAGATTAGAGTTGTTGGGTTTATGCATCATTTATGTCCTCTGGATGCACATTGTTTCTTGAAATTCACTCTATGTTGCTACTAGTACCGTGTGCTCCTGCATTACTAATTTCTGTTTGCTTGTTGTTCAGGTTTTCTAGTGTTTGTTTGGTGGGACTTCTAGCCACTTATGGTTACATTGTCCAAAGTCATGAAGACTCGTGGTGTACCTGGAAAGCTCAGTTTTAGGGATTATATTGGAAAATAGTGAATTGTCAGTGTTTTGCAACAGATGAGGTTTGTAGTTTTTCAGTTCAGTCTTCATTCTACTAATACCAGATATTCTTCCATTCATCATAACTGTTATTGTTTATTCTTTTAATGGTGTATAGGATCTTCACAGGAATAGCTTGCACCCCTGAAGCCAATTTAGATATTAGGAAGCAGTAGCAGTCTCAAGGTAATGCATTTCAAGGCATGTGTAGTTTCAAAAGGGCATTAAGATGCATTTTGTTTTTAGTAAGATTTTTATTGTCTCTAAATTCAGTCATGAACTATGAACTCTGGAATTAGTACTGTCTCAATAGCATTTTAAATATTCAAGTTAGGACTGCACTTTTAACGTTCAAGATACTCCCGTAAATTTAATTAGTGCATTTCTAAAATGGAAAAGATTATGGCACAAAGATTAGTTACATCGCATCAAGCATGCCATGCCATCTTTGATTCTATTTTTGATGGAGTACTAGGTAACCTTGTGAAGTGAATAATCAGCATGGGTAATAAATATCCACTACTACTCCCACATTATGTTTTTGATTCTGTTTTTGATGGAGTACATTTGCATGGCACTGAATCTTGAAAATACTAGCAGGAGTAATACTAGCCCCTAAATTTGCAAGAGTTTTGCTTCATTCTTTTTCTTTTGACAGTACAAGTCCAAACATGTATTGACAATACATGTTCTATTTTTCTACTGTTGATCAGATCCATATTGTCCTAAATTGCAAAGTAAGTTAGCACAAATTCAGTTTTAATCCAAATTATTCAAATAAATCCAAATATTTTAAATTAATTCAAATAACTAAAATTAATCCAAATCAATTCAAATAAATCCAAATAACCCAAATTAATTCAAATAATCCAAATTAATCCAGTTAATCTAAATAACCTAGATAATTCAATTAATTCAAATAACCCAAATTCCAACAAGGAGTTGATATACAAGGATTAGACAAGACATACACAAGGACATGACATAAGGGCCTCTTTGTCCCCTCTTGACACAAGATTACACAAGACATACACAAGGAGCACCTGACTACATGACATAAGGGCCCCTTTGTCCCCTCTTGACTACATTCTTTTCCTTTCGTTGGCCACTTCTTCCCTTCCCTTCCCTTTACTTTTCTTTATTTCCCTTCTCTAGCTAATTCTTTCCTTTCATTTTCTTTTCCTATTGCAATTTCCATTTCTTCTATAATGGACCTAGTATCAACAACTACCTGACTGTCGCAATATACACTTATTATTTCCATTTCAGCATTCTGAAAGCAATTCTTGTGCAAGTGGGGCAACTTATATTGATTCCCTCCTTTGTCTTTCATAACTTCAAACATAACTGCTTCTAATGTGATAAGCTTCTGTGCAACTTGTTGGGATCGTAGTTCTTGAATTCCTCTTCCACACCCTGTACCAGTTCCTGGATGTTTGTAGGTGACCTGCAGTCGGTTAGAGACTGGAGAGAGTTATGGAAGCAGAGGTCCAAACAATTTTACTCAGGGCTATTTGGGGGCTGTTGTAGCAATCGGATGTCAAGATCAGTTTGTTCCACAGCTTCTCGAAAAGCTACATCATTGGGAAGGACATGAGGCTTTGCGTTATCCTGTTGGATGAATATTGCTGCTCCCTCATCATCGTCAGGCCACGTATCCTGAATTGCCGGGATAACCTTATTGATTAGATAATCTCTGCACACAGGCCTGGTTACTTTCACTGATGTCAACACTTTTGTTCCCTTTGTTCTGTTCTGACTTGTCTGCTTCGCCTCAGTCTCTTCGACGAATGCCCAAATTCCAATCTTCCCATCGAATGTTAGCTCCCCCTCATTGTTATATCGAGGCCTGGCAATAGCTGTTAGGAACATTACCTTCCCAATCCTGTGAGTGTTTGACACGGTGCGCTTCGGTTCAGGTTCTCCGGGAAGTACATAGTAAATATTCTTCACTCTCATCATGTCAAACCACTTCTCATCGACGTGAACCATATTCGTCATTGGTTTGAACATAGCCCGAGAAGTTGCGATCGAATTGTCATCGACCATGGACATACAAAATTTCAATCTCGCAAGCTTGTTCTCTAGCTTGAGGTGAGGCTTCACGGTGCTTGTGATGCGGTTGAGCTCATTCAACTGGAACCTCTTATGTAGGGTCAATCGGGCCACACCTAGAGACCGTGCCAGAGATCGAATTCTTCTTCTTTTATTCGGTGGGATTGTTGAGGTCCTCTCTAGATCCAGCTCCTTTCTCTTTCGGCCAGATCTTCCTGGCTTCTTGCTTGACACATCTACTTCTTTGCCATCGGCAATTTGCTTTTTGGCGTCTTCCCAGATTCTTTCAAGAGATCGTACACTTATGTCCAATAGGTTTGAGACTAGCAGCTTGCCGTCTGGTTGAACAGACCCATCTCTGAGCTCGATTACCAGCAAGGTGAAGTAAACACCATGCCTCTCCTTATCTGACAATTCTCTTCTCTTCTCTTGAAGTATCCAATTCATAACTTCACCCTCTTCCTCTTGAGATTCATCCTCTTTCCCTAGATCTTCTTGAGGCATCCAATTCATATCTTCATCGTCTTCCTCTTGAGGCATCAATTTCAAATCCATAGCTCCATTATCTTGAGGCATCAAATTCAAATTAATACCTTCATCGTCTTCCTCTTGAGGCATCATGTTCAAATCCATACTCCTGCTATCAATGACAAAAGATGAGTACATCATGGTATCATAACAAGGATATACACACAAAAAATTTATTAGAATGACAGGAGCCTTGCAAGCATTACAAAAATGTGAACTACTGACTAAGAATGTTATGACTAAGAAATTAAGCTGCTCCTTTGTAACACCATTTCATTTCTTATGAAACTTCCAACTCCTGTCATTTCAGAAAGAATTCCAATCCATCATGATTAATTTTGAAGTTTATGTCATTAGTTTATGAACTTCATTTTTATCACTAATTTTTCTTAACTTTATGTAATGTTGTTAAGTGATCTGCTGCTGTTTGTGGTACAACTCCTGTTAATACAAGAGTAGTAATTTACTGTCAAAACAGTACAAATTTACTAACATTGTTAAATGTACTCCTGTCAATAGAATCAAAACTGACTTATTACCTTTGCATATAAACTACTCCTAGTGTGAAACAAGTGCATAAAACCTTATTGGAGTAAATTTTCACCAAATCTTAACTGGAGTACAATTGGATTTCAACTCCTGTCATACAATTGGATTTTACTGTATGTATCTTAACTGAATTTTGACCATGTCTTGTTCCTTTCTTGCTTGCTTGCTTCTCTTGACTTCTAATGGGAAGTTACTTTCTGTATGCGTATATATTGTCAATTTCTGTAACAGGATTTTGTTGTGAATCTCAAATATAAATTAGTTCCAGAGAAATGCATTCAGTGTACCTTCATGTCAAACTAATCTAGTTTACTGAATTTTACTCTAGTTAGAGTAGTTTTGCTGAATTTTACTCTACTTACAGTAGTTTTAACTGAGGTTACCCTACTTACAATAGTTTTAACTGAATTTTACTCCACTTACAATAGATTCAAAGTGTAAAGAAAATATCAATAGCTAAATCATAAGGGTGAAGAAGTATTCAAAGAGATGGGAGTAGTTTCTAGATTGACATCTGAGGGTTGCCAAGCAAATTTGCTAAAACTCTTTAAATTCAGTTTTGTATCTTTTACGAAGGCCTATTTAGAATATTCATTTCTTTTCAAACTAGCATCCCCTGGCATGCATTCTTTGGGTGCATACCCATACCAGTTGCATGAGCCATCATAAATTAGGTAAAATGCAGTCCTGCCATTTACATATGCATGATCACTGAAGTAAGTAAACAAAATATCGATCACTGTCATTTAAATTGTAAATCCAGATCACTGTCATTTAAATTGTAAATCAAGCAGTAGCAAGCAACATCATGAACATGGGTCTCCCCAGGCAGATCTTGCCATGTCAAGCATAGATAGGTTCAATTAATTTGCTTGAATTATCAAAATTACTGTCACTACTACTGTAAGCTTTGACACTGTCGAAACTGAAAATTTTTAAGAGTTTTGCTTGATGTTATACTGATGTTGAAACTGAAATTTTGATCTGAAGGACTTATTGGATCATGGAGCAAGAGGTTAGTACATATTCTTCTTGCAGTAAGTGGTTTAGCTGTTGTTAGCCAGACATGCAAAATTCTCCTTACTATTGTTAGCTGTTGAACTTTGTACTCCTCCAGTGGTAGAGATTACTAATCCATGCTAAATTGGAATGGAGTACATTTTTTTAACACAGGTCAGTTACTTAATTATCAGGTATGTATTCATGTGCCATGCATAAATAGTGTTATCTTGAATGACTGATCTAAGTCACATATCTACGAGTTAATTTTTGATACAGCAAGCAACATTATGACGAAGAGATTACAACAACAATAGTTGCTACAGATCAATCTACAAGGGAAGAACAACAGAAGACCAGAGATTGTATTGTACCTTCTTCGTCAGAGAAGATCAGCAGCGAAGAACAACAGGTCAGCATGAGCATGAGCTCCACCAGCAAGCATGTAGCGTGGGCGAGCGTAAACGCACCAGAGCGTGGGTGATACTCCAATGGCAGCGGCGCCGGTTTTTGGTCACCGGAGGAGCTACTGACGAGCTCCAATGGCAGCAAGCGGCAGACCACCAAGGCCAGGCAAACCAGCAACCAATCGACGGGGGAAAAGTGACCTGGAGGACCAGAAGATCACCCTGAAGCTGTTGAGCCGCTCGGGGAAACTAGAGGAGGAGCGACGGCGCTGAGCTCGTGTGCGGAATCAGCGACCAGAGTGGGAGGAGACGGGATCGATTCTGTCGATCAGCGGCTTCCCAGCAAGCGTGGCTCAAGGAGGGTGTAGGTATCAGTGAGGCGGAGCTCCTCGTATGGTCGGGAAGGACTGAGGAGGTGCGACGGCGCCGAGCCCCTGTGTGGATGCCATTACCGGAGGGGGAGGAGACGGGCTCGTTTTTGGAGTGGGGGCAGCTCCTGTGCGGAAGCAGCGGCCGATAGTAGGGGAGAATCTGCAGGATAAGATGCAGCAGCGGGAGGAGCTCCACCGGCCTGGAGCCCGGCTGGCGGCAGGATCTTCCCGTGACATGGGCCTGCGTGTGGGTTGCTTTGAGAGAATTCAAAGTTGCGGGAAGGTGTTTTTGTAAAAAAAAATGCGGTAGTTCAAATTTGAAACCCCCTGCGACATGTTTTTCAGGACGAAGGGAGTATGAAATTGGAATGAGTTTGCACCAGTACCTAAAGGTAGTGATTTGCTTTATTATACTAATAGATCTCACAAAGTTTTTGTTAAAGTTTTATGTGGATGAAGTGTTCGAATATCGAGGAGCTATCAATATGAGAAGAATAAAGAGAGGAAAGAGTTAAAGCTTGGGGATGCCCAAGGCACCCCAAGTAAATATCTCAAGGATACTCAAGCATCTAAGATTGGGGATGCCCCGGTTGGCATCCCATCTTTCTTCTTCAACAATTATCGGTATACCTCGGTTTTTGTATTGTTCACATGATTTGTGTCCTTTGTGTTTTCTGTTTTTCCTTTAAGAACCATGCTAGTATGAGATAGCCCTTCATTAATTTATAGAATGCTTCATGTGCTTCACTTATATCTTTTAAGTATGATCTTATAGAATTGCTCTTTGTGCCTCGCATAAATCTTTGAGTATGGTTTTATAGAATGCTTCATGTGCTTCACTAATATATTTTGAGCTTGGATATTGGTTAGTCTATATTAATTGTAGAATGCTCCATGAACTTCACTTATATCTTTTGGAGTATGAATAATACTATAATCTAGAGTGGATTTGGAAGAGTGTTAACTTTAGTTAGTAATGATTCCACTATTCTGAATGAGAAGAATTTTTCTTATGTGGAGAGTAGTAAAATTTCTATGCTTGTAGATGATGAAAATAATGCTTTGTGTGATGGTTATATTGTTGAATTAATTCATGATGCTACTGAAAATTATTATGAGGGAGGAATATATGCTTGTAGGAGTTGCAATCATATGAAGTTTCCTCTCTATGTGCTTAAAGTTTTGAAGTTATCCTTGTTTTGCCTTCCTATGCTAGTTGATCCTTGTTACTATAAATTGTGTGCTCACAAAATCCCTAGGCATAGGAAGTGGGTTAGGTTTAAATGTGCTAGTCATATTCTTCATGATGCTCTCTTTATGTTTCAATTCTTATCTTTTATGTGAGCATCATTGAAATCATCATGCCTAGCTAAAAGGCATTAAAGAAAAGCGCTTGTTGGGAGACAACCCAATATTTGCCCTTACTGTTTTGTGTGTTCTCATGATTAAGCTACTGTATTAATCATGTATTATAGATTTTGTTTCAATAAAGTTCCAAGTAAGACCTTTGGGAAGACTTGGGTGAAAGTTAATGTGATATTGCTGTAAAAAACAGAAACTTTGCGCTCACGAGATTAGCTGTGATTTTTTTACACAAGAGTGCGATTGAGTTGATTATTTTTTTCAGAAGATTAATAGAAAAATTCCTCACGTCCACCAATTTATTTCATAATTTTTGGAGTAGCAGAAGTATGGTTGGTGTTCAGATCTTTACAGACTGTTCTGTTTCTGACAGATTCTGTTTTCATTGCATAGTTTGCTTGTTTTCTAGTTTCTATGGCTTATATTTCTCAATACAAGTTGTAGAAATGATATGGTACAGTAGGCATTGTGTGAGAACAATTATGAACCTTGTCTTTGACAGTACCAAAGTGAATGGTTTACTCTTTATCATTCTAACCTATCTCACAAAGTTTTGTTAAGTTTTGTGTGATTAAAGTTTTCAAGCTTTGGGTGAGATATTGATATGAGGAGAATAAGGAGTGGAAAGACCCTAATCTTGGGGATGCCCAAGGCACCCCGAGGTAATATTCAAGGAAGACTCAAGTGCCTAAGCTTGGGGATGCCCCGGAAGGCATCCCCTCTTTCGTCTTCAAAACTATCGGTATACCTTACTCGGAGCTATATTTTTATTCGTCACATGATATGTGTCTTGCTTGGAGCGTATTTTCAATTTTACTTGTTGTTTGAATAAAATCATTGGATCTGAAATCTTGAATGAAGAAGAATCCTCCCATGGCTATTTAATTATTTTACTACTCGGTATTCTTCACTTATATCTTTTTGGAGTAGTTTGTCATATACTCACGTGCTTCACATATATCCTATGAGTAAAAGGTTGAATGAATTGAATATCATAAATTTGAATTTATATACGTTTCATATGCTTACAACATGGGGAGTAATGACTTCACACATAATAAGTATAGGTAGTAAACTTATTGGAAGTTAGCAAACGCAGAATTGGTCACTTGAACAATTCATGAAAGAATATTGAAGGAAGAGAGATTTCACATATAAATATACTATCTTGGACATCTTTTGTAATTGTGAGCACTCATTAAAATATGACATGCTAAAAAGTTGATGTTGGACAAGGAAGACAACTTAATGGGTTATGTTTTCCTATATTCGAAACGTTATATTGTCTTGGATCATCCAACATGTTGAGCTTGCCTTTCCCCCTCGGGCTATCCAAATTCTTTGCACCAAGTAGAGATACTACTTGTGCTTCCGAATATCCTTAAACCCATCTTTGCCATGAGAGTCCACCATATCTACCTATGGATTGAGTAAGATCCTTCAAGTAAGTTGTCATTGTTGCAAGCAATAAAAATTTCTCTCTAAATATGTATGACCTATTAATGTGGAGAAAATAAGCTTTATACGATCTTGTGATGTGGAAGAAATAAAAGCGACGGACTGCACAATAAAGGTCCATATCTGATAACCCACAAGTATAGGGGATCGCAACAGTTTTCGATAAGTAAGAGTGTCGAACCCAACGAGGAGCTAAAGGCGGAACAAATATTCCCTCAAGTTCTATCGACCACCGATACAACTCTACGCACGCTTGATGTTCGCTTTACCTAGAACAAGTATGAAACTAGAAGTACTTTGTAGGTGTTGTTGGATAGGTTTGCAAGATAATAAAGATTGCGTGAATAAAAAGTAGGGGCTGTTTAGGTAAAGACACAACTAAGTTAGTTTTAGTAAAGAGCTTTTTGTTACGAGAAAGTTATTTGTCCCTAGGCAATCGATAACTATACCGGTAATCATTATTGCAATTTTATATGAGGGAGAGGCATAAGCTAACATACTTTCTCTACTTGGATCATATGCACTTATGATTGGAACTCTAGCAAGCATCCGCAACTACTAAAGATCATTAAGGTAAAACCCAACCATAGCATTAAAGCATCAAGTCCTCTTTATCCCATACGCAACAACCCCCTTACTCGGGTTTGTGTTTCAGTCACTCATGCAACCCACTATAAGCGAATCATGAACGTATTGCAACACCCTACAGCGGGGATCCCTCACACTTGCGCGACATGAAGAGCACCATAGGATAGCACCAATAATAAAACATGCAACTCAAACCAATCTTGATCATCAAATAGCCCATAGGACAAAACAGATCTACTCAAACATCATAGGATAGCCATGCATCATTGGGAGATAATATATAGCGTTGAGCACCATGTTTAAGTAGAGATTACAGCGGGTAAAAGAGAGGTTACACCGCTGCATAGAGGGGGAAGAGTTGGTGATGATGGCGGTGAAGTTGTTGGTGAAGATTGCGGTGATGACGATGGCCACGGCAGCGTTCCGGCGCCACCGAAAGAGAAGGGGAGAGGGGGGGCCTTCGTCTTGTTCTTCCTTGACCTCCTCCCTAGATGGGAGAAGGGTTTCCCCTCTGGTCCTTGGCCTCCATGGCGTGGGAGGGGTGAGAGCCCCTCCGAGATTGGATCTGTCTCTCTATCTCTCTCTGTTTCTGCGTTCTGTTCCGCTGCCCTTTCACCGTTTCTTTTATATCCGGAGATCCGTAACTCCGATTGGGTTGAAACCTTCACCCAGATCTTTTTGCAAAAATTAGCTTTCTTGCGGCCAAAGTAGAGCATCAACCGCCTTACGGGTGGCCCACGAGGGTGGGGGCACGCCTGCCTGTAGTGGCCATGGGCCCAACCTTCGTGGCCACCTCGGGCACCGTCTCGCGTTGATTTTCTTCCCAAAAATCACAAATATTCCAAAATAATTCTCCATCCATTTTTATCCTGTTTGGATTCCGTTTGATATGGATATTATGTGAAACCAAAAAAATGCAACAGACAGGAACTGGCACTGGGCTCTAGATCAATATGTTAGTCCCAAAATACTATAAAAAGTTGCCAAAAAGTATATGGAAGTTGTAGAATATTGGCATGGAACAATAAAAAATTATAGATACGACGGAGGCGTATCAATATCACAAGTGGCAATATAAAGTGACGTTCTTTTGCATTAAGATTTTGTACATCCAACCATAAAAGCGCATGACAACATCTGCTTCCCTCTACGAAGGGCCTATCTTTTACTTTTATCTTCTACACTTATACAAGAGTCATGGTGGTCATCGCCTTTCCTTTTTACACTTTTTCCTTTGGAAAGCACTTTGTGTTGGATCAATCCGGATATATATATCCACTTGGATGTAGGTTCTCATAAATTATTATTGTTGACATTACCCTTGAGGTAAAAGGTTGGGAGGCGAAACTATAAGCCCATATCTTTCTCTGTGTCCGATTAAAACTTTGAACCCATAAATATCACATGAGTGTTAGCAATGGTAAAAGATTAAATGATAGTTGAGTATGTGGAGTTTTCTGAATCAAAGCTCTTACATAGACCCTTCCCGAAAATAAGATGAATTGCAATTGTTTGATGACCAAGAGCACGGTTTGTTAGTTTTCAAGAAAGTTTATGATCTATACTTTAACATGTGAATAGCTTGTTACTTGATCATGAGAAGTTTCATGAGTTGAGCTACTGTTATGATATATAATGATGCTAGAAAAAGTGATTGGAACTAGCATTGATGAAACTTATGCACTTGCTAGCATTCACACTTCATAAATTATTTCTTTTATCATTTACCTACTTGAGGACGAGCAGGAATTAAGCTTGGGGATGCTGATACGTGTCCAACGTATCTATAATTTATGAAGTATTCATGCTATTATATTATCCATCTTAGATGTTTTATATGCATTTAAATGCTATTTTATATGATTTTTGGGACTAACCTATTAACCTAGAGCCCAGTGCCAGTTTCTGTTTTCCCCCTATTTTTTGAGTATGGCAGAAAAGGAATACCAAACAGAGTCCAATTGACGTGCCAATTTTTGATGATTTTTATGGACCAAAAGAAGCCCCTGGAGTAAAAGAGTTGGGCCAGAAGAGTCCCGAGCCGCCCACAAGGGTGCGGGGCACGCCCCACCCCCTGGGCATGGGCCCCTATCTCATGGACGATTCAGAGACCCCCTGGCATGAAACCGACGCCAAAAATTGCTATAAATACAGAAACCCCCAGAAAATAACCTAGATCGGAAGTTCCGCCGCCGCAAGCCTCTGTAGCCACGAGAAATCAATCTAGGACCTCTCTAGCACCCTGCCGGAGGGGGGCATCATCACCGGAGGGCATGGAGGAGGATCTCGGAGGGGCCATCATCGTCATGAAGGTCAAGGACCAGAGGGAGAACCCCTCCCCATCTAGGGGGGGGCATGGAGGAGGGAGCACAAGTGGGAGAACCTCTCCTCCTCTCTCTCGGTGGCGCCAGAGTGCCATCGGGAGGGGAATCATCGCGGCGGTGATCGTCTTCATCAACATCACCATCATCATCATCATCATCTATTTTACGCTGTCCACTCTCCCGCACCCTGCTGTAATCCCTACTTGAACATGGTGCTTTATGCCACATATTATGATCCAATGATGTGTTGCCATCCTATGATGTTTTGAGTAGATATCCTTTGTCTTTGGGTTGATTGATGATCTAGATTGGTATGAGTTGTATTTTTTATTTTGGTGCTGTCCTATTGTGCCCTCCGTGTCGTGCAAGCGTGAAGGATTCCCTTTGTAGGGTGTTGCAATACGTTCATGATTCGCTTATAGTGGGTTGCTTGAGTGACAGAAGCATAAACCCGAGTAAGGGGGTTGTTGCGTATGGGATAAAGGGGACTTGATGCTTTAATGCTATGGTTGGGTTGTACCTTAATGATATTTAGTAGTTGTGGATGCTTGCTAGAGTTCCAATCATAAGTGCATATGATCCAAGAAGAGAAAGTATGTTAGCTTATGCCTCTCCCTCATATGAAATTGCAATGACGACTATCGGTCTTGTTAACAATTGCCTAGGACAATTTCACACACCGATCCATCATTATTCCACACTCGCTATTTATAATATTTAGTAATATATTCTAACTTTATGATAACAGAACCTACTTTTATGTTTTAGCTCTCCGATATCATGCAAAGTTATCCTCTTCATACCCACAACGTATTTTTATTTCTCGTTTCTAGTTGGAAGCAAACGTTCGGTGTACGTAGAGACGTATCAGTGGCAGATAGGGCTTGAGAGAATATTGATCTTACCTTTATCTCCTTGTGGGTTCGACACTCCATAATTATCACTTCCACCATTGGGAATTGCTACGATGATTCCCTGCATTTAGGGATTATCAAGTCCTGTCCATTGTGTCCCTAAGAAGGGAGGTATTACTGTTGTTCCTAATGATAAAGATGAATTGATCCCACAAAGAATTGTTACAGGTTATAGAATGGTAATTGATTTCCGCAAACTAAATAAAGCTACTAAAAAAGATCATTATCCTTTACCTTTTATTGATCAAATGCTAGAAAGATTATCTAAACATACACATTTTTGCTTTCTAGACGGTTATTCTGGTTTCTCTCAAATACCTGTGTCAAAAGAGGATCAAGAAAAGACCACCTCTACTTGTCCTTTCGGTACCTTTTCTTATAGACGTATGCCTTTTGGTTTATGTAACACACCTGCTACCTTTCAAAGATGTATTACTGCGATATTCTTCGACTTTTGTGAAAAGATTGTTGAGGTATTCATGGCTGATTTTTCTGTATATGGAACTTCTTTTGATGCTTGCTTAAGCAACCTTAATCGAGTTTTGCAGAGATGTGAAGAAACTAATCTTGTCTTGTATTGGGAGAAGTGCCACTTTATGGTTAATGAAGGTATTATCTTGGGGCATAATTTTTTTGAAAGAGGTATTGAAGTTGATAAAGCTAAAGTTGATGCTATTGAAAAGATGTCGTGTCCCAAGGACATTAAAGGTACAAGAAGTTTCATTGGTCATGCTGAGTTTTATAGGAGGTTCATTAAAGACTTCTCAAAAATTTCCAGGCCTCTGAATAATCTCTTACAAAAATATGTTCCTTTTGTATTTGATGATGATTGTGTAGAAGCATTTGAAATACTTAAGAAAGCCTTGATTTCTGCACCTATTGTTCAGCCTCCCGATTGGAATTTACCCTTTGAAATTATGTGTGATGCTAGTGATTATGCTGTAGGTGCTATTCTAGGACAAAGAGTTGATAAGAAATTAAATGTTATCCAATATGCTAGTAAAACTCTAGACAGTGCCTAGAGAAATTATGCTGCTACTGAAAAAGAATTTTTAGCAGTTGTTTTTGCTTGTGATAAGTTCAGACCTTATATTGTTGATTCTGAAGTAACTGTTCACACTGTTCATGCTGCTATTAAATATCTTAAGGAAAATAAAGATGCTAAACCTAGACTTATTAGATGAGTTCTCCTACTACAAGAATTTGATTTGCATATTATTGATAGAAAAGGAGCTGAGAACACCGTTGCAGACAACTCGTCTAGGTTAGAGAATGTTCTTGATGACCCACTACCTATAGATGATAGCTTTCCTGATGAACAATTAGCTGTCAGAAATGCTTCTTGTACTGCTCCATGGTATGCTGATTATGCCAATTACATTGTTGCTAAATTTATACCACCTAGTTTCACATACCAGCAAAAGAAAAAAGTTTTTCTATGATTTAAGACATTACTTCTAGGTTGACCCACACCTTTATAAAGAAGGAGTAGATGGTGTTATTAGACGTTGTGTACCTGAGCATGAACAGGAACATATCCTACGCAAGTGTCACTCCGAGGCTTATGGAGGACACCATGTTGGAGATAGAACTGCACATAAGGTATTGCAATCCGGTTTTTATTGGCCTACTCTCTTCAAGGATGCCCGTAAGTTTGTCTTGTTTTGTGATGAATGTCAAAGAATTGATAATATTTATGGACTGGTGCAAGCATCTCGGAGTTGGAATATACGCTTTGATAGTGTGATCAAAGCATATGGTTTTATACAGACTTTTGGAGAAGCTTGTATTTACAAGAAAGTGAGTGGGAGCTCTGTAGCATTTCTGATATTATATGTGGATGACATATTGTTGATCGAAAATGATGCTGAATTTCTGAATAGCATAAAAGGATACTTGAATAAGAATTTTTCAATGGAAGACCTCAGTGAAGCTGCTTATATATTGGGCATCAAGATCTATAGAGATAGATCAAGACGCTTAATTGGACTTTCACAAAGCACATACCTTGATAAAGTTTTGAAGAAGTTCAAAATGGATCAAGCAAAGAAAGGGTTCTTGCCTGTATTACAAGGTGTGAAGTTGAGTGAGACTCAATGCCCGACCACCGCAGAAGATAGAGAGAAAATGAAAGTCATTCCCTATGCCTCGGCCATAGGTTCTATCATGTATGCAATGCTATGTACCAGACCTGATGTGTGCCTTGCTATTAGTTTAGCAAGGAGGTACCGAAGTAATCCAGGAGTGGATCACTGGACAACGGTCAAGAACATCCTGAAATACCTGAAAAGGACTAAGGATATGTTTCTCATTTATGGATGTGACAAATAGTTCGTCGTAAATGGTTACGTCGATGCAAGCTTTGACACTGATCCAGATGACTCTATGTCACAAACTGGATACATATTTTTATTGAATGGTGGTGCTGTCAGTTGGTGCAGTTCTAAGCAGAGCGTCGTGGCAGGATCTACGTGTGAAGCATAATACATAGCTGCTTTGGAAGCAGCAAAAGGAGTCTGGATGAAGGAGTTCATATCCGATCTAGGTGTAATAGCTAGTGCATCGGGTCTAATGAAAATCTTTTGTGACAATACTGGTGCAATTGCCTTGGCAAAGGAATCCAGATTTCACAAGAGAACCAAGCACATCAAGAGACGCTTCAATTCCATCCGTGATCAAGTCAAGGAAGGAGACATGGAGATTTGCAAGATACATACGGATCTGAATGTTGCAGACCCATTGACTAAGCTTCTCTCACGAGCAAAACATGATCAGCACCAAGACTCCATGGGTGTTAGAATCATTACTGTGTAATCTAGATTACTGACTCTAGTGCAAGTGGGAGACTGAAGAAAATATGCCCTAGAGGCAATAATAAAGTTGTTATTTATATTTCCTTATATCATGATAAATGTTTATTATTCATGCTAGAATTGTATTAACCAAAAACTTAGTACATGTGTGAATACGTAGACAAATAGAGTGTCCCTAGTATGCCTCTACTAGACTAGCTCGTTAAACAAAGATGGTTAAGTTTCCTAGCCATAGACATGTGTTGTCATTTGATGAACGGGATCACATCATTAGAGAATGATGTGATGTACTAGACCCGTCCGTTAGCTTAGCACTATAATCATTTAGTTTATTGTTATTGCTTTCTCCATAACTTATACATGTTCCTATGACTATGAGATTATGCAACTCCCGAATACCGGAGGAACACTTAGTGTTCTATCAAACGTCACAACGTAACTGGGTGATTATAAAGATGCTCTACAGGTGTCTCCGATGCTGTTTGGCATAGATCAAGATTAGGATTTCTCACTCTGATTGTCGGAGAGGTATCTCTAGGCCCTCTCGGTAATGCACATCACTATGAGCCTTGCAAGCAATGTGACTAATGAGTTAGTTACGGGATGATACATTACGGAACGAGTAAAGATGTAGCGACCCGACCCGAATGGATCAAGTCTCTGTGCTTAAGTGTCATCCCTGGATCGGTATGCTGACACACACAGTACTCGAGGATTTATAACAGAGGTAAATCACATGTAAAAGTAACGTAATTACTATTACCTCAATCCAAATAGCAGAAGTAACAAGGTTGTGGATTCCCATCAACACCAACGGCAAAGTTGAGTGTAGAAATCGTAACTGTAATGTATCACTTACTCGTCGTAAGATTTCCTGCAACATGAGACGTTGCAGCCACAAAGGGTCAGTACATTGAATGTACTGGCAAATTCACACCATAGAGAGAAATGATGAACAATGGCTATCTCTACATGCATATTTGGCTGGTGGAAAAGCTCTATGGTTATAATGTTTTTGCGAAAAGCCAATTTTTCCCTACTGCAAAGGAGTAATTTTTTATTTGACTATCATGGTGGTTGTTGAACATTGAGAATGGTTGACAGCATTCTCATTCCCAATTAAGTAACATCATTAAACCCAACAAAATTAATTTAAAGTAACATGATGAGATTCACAGGATAATCCAAGTACTAGATACTCAAGTTGTCCATAACCGGGGACACGGCTAACCATGATTAGTTTATACACTCTGCAGAGGTTTGTGCACTTTTCTCCACAAGACTCGATCACCTCCGTTTGATTTCTCGCACTACATGGTGTTTGAGAAACGGATGACCGAGACATAGTCTTTCAGAAGCGCTAGCACCTTACGATCGGGTAGACCGTTACACCTACTTTCCCCTACATCTTCTAGTCTACCACTGTAAGAGTTCGCGCGACTTAATCAACTATGCTAGAGCCCATAGTAGCTTGTGGCTGCACACGGAAGTTTCTAGTATGAATAATCTCATGATCCCTTTGAGCCTGGGTGGCGGTCCATAAAAAAACAGGTAATCGCTGGAATACCCAGGTGCCTAAACAGGCAATCGCTGGAATACCCAGGTGCCTCAATCCACCCAGATGTGTGTTAAAGTTGCCACCTTAAGTAAACCATTAATTAACAATCTCACATCTGTCATGAATACTCTCAAACCCAATCCACGTCTACGAGCATAGCATGGCAATATAAGCATAACGTAAAAGTAACTCCCAAGGTTTGAATGCAGGGCAATAGGTTCCTACCTCATCAACTACTTCCCAATACCCACATGTTATCAATCCTACTCATGCAATGTTTGAGGGTGAAACTAATGCATAAAAACTGGGTATGAAGGGGGATATGATCAAAGTGTGAACTTGCATGTACTGTTGATGAAGATGATTCGCACTCAAAACTCTTGATAGTTCTACTCGTCACACTCCGTTCAATCTATCGTGAGCAAGCAATAGTAACCACATATAAGCAATCACTCAGAAGATCGGGAAGAACGAAGAAGACAGTTCGGAAAACATCAAAACCAAGCAAATAACTCTTGCAACATAAAACAATTTCTAACAGTACCAAAATTATGTGAATTTGGCCTTATCAGAAAGTTTAGGTCAAGAGCTTTGTTTTGCAAAAAGAATCAACTAAATCGGAATTATAAAAATCAAGTTATGATAAAAAAAGTTTTAATATAAATCTAAACAAAATTTGAAATTTGAAAATTTCAAAAAGTTGATGTGGCAGGTTCACTGGATAGGTAAAAACAAGACGAAGCTATAGGCGTTGGTTTCATCTAATTTGGATAAACGACTGAAAAGTTATGGCTATTTAAAAAATCAGGGCCAAGCTGTTTTACGAAAGAAAAATAGCTATGGCTAGGTCTAATGTATAAATACGTAGACTAATTGATAATCTAATTATTTTATCATATTAATCTAGAAATAATAAACTACGGAAGTATAAAGAAAAATACCTTTATAAAGCGGAGAAAAGATGACTTTGGAGAAAAGAGATAATTTTCAAAAGTCGCGTCGGAGAGGAGAAAAATATTTTTATCTAGTCAAATCAAAATATTGATTTAACCTGAATCGAATGATTTTTGAAGACTCTATGGGTCTATATTTATAGGTAGTAAAAGGATTTAAGGGTTAAAGGTTAGGCAATGTGGGACTAAACGTAGATGAAAATATACGAAACAGAGATGAAAAGAGACGGCTCGCATCGCATGGGCCTAAAGGACTTCGGCCGGCCGCGCGCACACTGCGGCTGCAGTTTTTTTTTTTGAAACAAAATTCGGCCTACAAAAATGAAAAGGCTGGCTGGGCCTGGCCCATGTAGGAGAGAAGAAACACTAAAATGATGGGGCGCCCGATGCCACCATGCAGCGCACATGGGCGACAAATAATTATGGCCGCATGTATAGTTTTCTTTAAATAAAAACAGAAAGGGAAAACTGAATAACGAGAATAAAATAAAAAATTTATATAGGCATATTATATATCAAAATTTTCAGAAAAAGATTTTCTACTACATGAACATTTTTCTAACGTCAAATAAAATCAACAAAAATTTGAGTAAATCAAACAGTGCTATTGGTGCAATAAAAACTCAATAAAATCATTTTAAAAACACCAAAATGATTTCAAATTAATTTTTCTCTAATTTTTTATTGTAGGGAATCATGTTACCCTATTTTCCATATATTTTATTTTTGGAGAAAAATAATTTGAATAAAACCCAAATAACTCCAAATTGAAAATAATTTCAAAAGGATTTTAAATTTTGATCCTTTTAAACTCCCAACTCGTATTTCATATAATTTGAAGAAGTCATTTTATCTTCTCTCATGAAAATCATTGAGTTGCATAAAGTTTTGGAAATATTTTCAAATGAAATTTAAATATTTTCAACACCCCTTTTCATTTAAATAAATGGAAGAAGTCATGTCATCTTCTCTCCAGGGTTTTGTGGTGAAAAGAATTTGAATTCCCGGAGATCATAAATGCAAAAATGAAAGTTTGGGAAAGTCATTTTATTCCCTCTCATTTAACTTTCAAAAAGTTTCGAATTTCACTCAATTACACTCAATCAATCAAACAATCAAACAAATCTATCTATTTATTATAACATTCCAAAATTTAGAATTTTGGAATGTTACAAAAGATACTTGCCGGTGACGAGATTGAACTAGGTATGATGATACCGACGATCGAATCTCGGGCAAGTAACATACCGATGACAAAGGGAGCAACGTATGTTGTTATGCGGTTTGACCAATAAAGATCTTCGTAGAATATGTAGGAACCAATATGAGCATCCAGGTTCCGCTATTGGTTATTGACCAGAGATGAGTCTCGGCCATGTCTACATAGTTCTCAAACCCGTAGGGTCCGCACGCTTAACGTTCGATGACGATATGTATTGTGAGTTATGTGATTTGATGTACTGAAGGTTTTTCGGAGTCCAAGATGTGATCATGGACATGACGAGGTGTCTCGGAATGGTCGGGACATAAAGATTGATGTATTGGAAGGTTATGTTTGGACACCGGAAAGGTTTCGGATAGGTTCGGGCATTTTCCGGAGTACAGGGGGTTACTGGAAACCCCCGTAGGGTTCATGGGCCTTCATGGGCCTTAGTGGAAGAGAGGAGGAGGCGGCCAGGTGGAGGCGTGCGCCCCCCAAGCCCAATCCGAATGGGGGGGGACCGCCCCCCTTTCCTTCTCTCCGTCTTCCTCTTTCCTTCCCCTCCTAGTTGGACTAGGAAAGGGGGAACCTACTCCTAGTAGGAGTAGGATTCCCCCCTTGGGGCACGCCCCATGAGGCCAGCCGGCCCCCTCCACAGATTTCCACCTCGGTCATATTGTCGTAGTGCTCAGGCGAAGCCCTGCATCGGTAACTTCATCATCACCGTCAACACGCCGTCGTGCTGACGAAACTCTCCCTCGGCCTTAGCTGGATCTAGAGTTTGGGGGACGTCACCGAGCTGAACGTGTGCAGATCGCGAAGGTGCCGTGCGTTCGGTACTTCATCGGTTGGATCGTGAAGACGTTCGACTACATCAACCATGTTACTCAACGCTCCCGCTTTCGGTCTACGAGGATACGTAGACACACTCTCCCCTCTCGTTGCTATGCATCTCCTAGATAGATCTTGCATGATCGTAGGATTTTTTTTTTGAAATACTGCATTCCCCAACAGATAGACATCCCTCTAGTCATCTAAATGATCATGTGATCCATAACAACTAAACCATATCCAATCATCACGTGAGATGGAGAAATTTTCAATGGTGAACATCACTATGTTGATCATATCTACTATATGATTCATGCTCGACCTTTCGGTCTCAGTGTTCCGAGGCCATATCTGCATATTCTAGGCTCGTCAAGTTTAACCTGAGTATTCTGCTTGTGCAAAACTGGCTTGCACCCGTTGTATGTGAATGTAGAGCTTATCACACCCGATCATCACGTGGTGTCTTGGCACGACGAACTGTAGCAACAGTGCATACTCAGGGAGAACACTTGTACCTTGAAATTAAGTGAGGGACCATCTTATAATGCTACCATCATACTAAGCAAAATAAGATGCATAAAAGATAAACATCACATTCAATCAAAATAAGTGATATGATATGGCCATCATCATCGTGTGCCTTTTGATCTCCATCTTCAAAGCACCGTCATGATCACCATCGTCACCGTCTTGACACCTTGATCTCCATCGTAGCATCGTTGTCGTCTCGCCAACTATTGCTTCTATGACTATCGCTACCGCTTAGTGATAAAGTAAAGTGATTGCATGGCGATTGCATTTCATACAATAAAGCGACAACCATATGGCTCCTACGAGTTGCCGATAACTGTTATAAAACATGATCATCTCATACAACAATTTATATATCATCACGTCTTGACCATATCACATCACAACATGCCCTGCAAAAACAAGTTAGACATCTTCTACTTTGTTGTTGCAAGTTTTACGTGGCTGCTACGGGCTGCTAGCAAGAACCGTTCTCACCTACGGATCAAAACCACAACGATTTTTCGGCGAGTGTGTTGTTTTAACCTTCAACAAGGACCGGGCATAGTCAAACTCGATTCAACTAAAGCTGGAGAAACAGACACCGGCTAGCCCCCTGTGTGCGAAGCATGTCAGTAGAACCAGTCTCATGAACGCGGTCATGTAATGTCGGTCCGGGCCGCTTCATCCAACAATACCGCCGAATCAAAGTAAGACGTTGCTAGTAAGCAGTATGACTATTATCGCCCACA
The DNA here is from genome assembly GCF_003073215.2 of Triticum urartu. Lineage (NCBI taxonomy): Eukaryota > Viridiplantae > Streptophyta > Magnoliopsida > Poales > Poaceae > Triticum > Triticum urartu. The sequence continues at coordinate 557,092,183 of NC_053028.1, forward strand.
ACTCATTGTGTTCTACTCATGCATATAACATCTACGCATAGACCTGGCTCTGATACCACTGTTGGGAAATGCAGTATTTCAAAAAAATTCCTACGATCATGCAAGATTTATCTAGGATATGCATAGCAACGAGAGGGGAGAGTGTGTCCTCGTACCCTCGTAGGCCGAAAGCGGAAGCGTTTAATAACGCGGTTGATGTAGTCGAACATTTTTGTGATCCAACCGATCAAGTACCGAACGTACGACACCTCTGTGTTCAGCACACGTTCAACTCGATGACGTCCCTCTAGCTCTTGATCCAGTTGAGGCCAAGAGAGAGTTCCGTCAGCACGACGGCGTGGTAATGGTGATGATGAAGTTACCGGCGCAGGGCTTCGCCTTAGCACTACGATGATATGATCGAGGTGTGTAAATGTGGAGGGGGGCACCGCACACAACTAAGAGAAACTTGTGTGTTCTAGGGTGCCCCTGACCCGTATATAAAGGAGGGGAGGGGAGGCCGGCCGGCCCTCCTAGTGCGCGCTAGGAGAGGGGAATCCTACTAGCACTCCAAGTCCTAGTAGGTTTCCACCTAAGGAAGAGGGGGAAGAAGGAAGGGGGAGAGGGAAGGAAAGGAAAGGGGGGGTGCCCCCTTCCCCTAGTCCAATTTGGACCCAAGAGGGGGCAGCCCCTCCTAGCCATTCCTCTCTTCCACTAAGGCCCATAGAGGCCCATTAGTTCCCCCGGGGGGTTCCGATAACCCTCCCACACTTCGATAATTACCCGGTACCTCTCGGAACTCATCCGATGTCCGAATAACATTGTCCAATATATCAATATTTATGTATCGACCATTTCGGGACTCCTCGTCATGTCTGTGATCTCATCCAGGACTCCAAACAAACTTCGGTCATCAAATCACATAACTCATAATACAAACTGTCATCGAACGTTAAGCGTGCAGGCCCTACGGGTTTGAGAACTATATAGACATGACCGAGACACATCTCCGGTCAATAACCAATAGCGGAACCTGGATGCTCATATTGGCTCCTACATATTCTATGAAGATCTTTATCGGTCAAACCGCATAACAACATACGTTGTTCCCTTTGTCATCAGTATGTTACTTGCCTGAGATTCGATCGTCGGTGTCATCATACCTAGTTCAATCTCGTAACCGGCAAGTCTCTTTACTTGTTCCATAATGCATCATCCCGTAACTAGCTCTTTAGTTACATTGCTTGCAAGGCTCATAGTGATGTGCATTACCGAGAGGGCCCAGAGCTACCTCTCCGATACACGGAGTGACAAATCCTAATCTCGATCTATGCCAACTCAACAAACACCATCGGAGACACCTGTAGAGCACCTTTATAATCACCCAGTTATGTTGTGATGCTTGATAGCACACAAGGTGTTCCTCCGGTATTCGGGAGTTGCATAATCTCATAGTCCGAGGAACATGTATAAGTCATGAAGAAAGCAATAGCAGAAAAATTAAACGATCATTATGCTAAGCTAATAGATGGGTCTTGTACATCACATCATTCTCTAATGATGTGATCCTGTTCATCAAATGACAACACATGTCTATGGCTACGAAACTTAACCATCTTTGATAAACGAGCTAGTCAAGTAGAGGCATACTAGGGACACTCTGTTTGTCTATGTATCCACACATGTACTAAGTTTCCGGTTAATACAATTCTAGCATGAATAATAAACATTTATCATGATATAAGGAAATATAAATAACAACTTTATTATTGCCTCTAGGGCATATTTCCTTCAAACAGGGGGCGGGAGATCGAAGTAGCCGCCGCCCGTGACGGTGGAGGAGGTAGAGGTGTTGGGGTGGGGGGGGGGGGGGGGGGGCGGCAGCGGCGCGTTGAGCTGGGAGAGCATGCTCTCGACCCAATGGGAGAGGTCGGTGGGGTTGTAGTGCACGGTGTCCGTGGCGAGGTGGGTGCCGAAGTTGTTGTCGGGGGTGGCGCCAGCGCCCACGCCGCCCATCCTCATGGCCATCTTGAGCTGCTCCAGCCTCTGCTCCACGTTCGCCATGTCGGACGCACACAAGACCATGTCGGGATCGCACCGGATTAGAGGGAGAGAGAGGGGATTAAGGATTAGGGAGAGAGAGAGATGGATTAGCTCGAGACACACGTCTCCAGAGAGCCACCCACGTGCGCCTCACTGCATCGCTTGGGCCTGGCTCTCGGAAAACTGCCGATTCGGCTGTTCCCAACGGGCCAGAGCCAGGGGTGCTTTAAGAACCGTGCTATGCGGGCTGAACAGTATATGCAGGGAACCAAACAACCGATGTCCAAAAAGATACTGCACCGTGCGGGCCTGGTTGGCCTCGAGGCAGGCAACCAAACTCGCCCTAGATGACTGGGTAGAGGTGTGACGTGCTCGTTGTTGCTTAGGTCGTTGTTCTATTTTGCTAAAAAGGTTGTTCTTTTAGTTAATTTTGCATGTGTTTGTTTTATATAAAAGAAAAGGGTAGTGTAGTAGATAAGTACTCCCTCCGTTTCAAAATATAGTGCATCCTTGATTTCCGTGTTTTACTTTGATCATAAATTTAACCAACAAGACCGATTGCGGCAGGAGCAAAAATTATATCAATGAATTCATATTCAAAGGAAGTTTTTAATTATATAATTTTTGCTCTCGCCACAGTCGATCTCGTTGGTTAATTTATGGTCAAAGTTGAACCTCGAGAAGCGCAGACGCGTTATACTCCCTCCTTTCCGATTTATAGGTCTTATTTTAACTCTTTTGTTTTTCCAATTTAAAGGGATCATCTTCATCTCATTTTAGTTTTCAAGGCGCATTAAATCTTTGCATGCAAGAATTAAAAAGAAACACACCAATGTATGTAATGTTCCTACTCATCTAGTGGTCAAGCATGCATGCACTGCCATTAATCCAAATTAATGCATGCGTTTAATTTGAATAGTTTTGTAAAGTACGAGATACATTTCTCCACTCACAAAATGCCTTGGTTGATGAGATTTTAGATTTGAGCCCTATAAATCGAAAAAGAAGGAGTATTTTGAAATTGAGGGAGTAGTATAGAGTTTATTAGCTTTCCTAGTGTTGTACGTGTCGTACCCGTCGATGCATTATTTATTGATACATTAATTTGTTTTTATGATGTATACGAACTTAAGACAAAAAGTTTGCGTGCATACAGTTGGTAAGGACAAAAAAGGAAGCCGTGCATAAAGGAACGATAATGTTATCTAGCGAGCGTCGTCTGTGAAGTGGTCGCAAGAGAACGTTTTTATGACAAGTTTGCTTGGCGGGAACGGCAAATCTTGTCCTTTTTTGCCACAATTTTTTTCTTCTTCCTTGAAGTTTTCATGTGTTTTCGAAGAAATTTTCACCTATCGTTGCCAATCTCACCATTATCTTCTGTACCAACCGACTCGTATCGATCTGTCAGACTGTGTAGTCCGACCCAGCTGAAACTTCTTCGACTGCAACCATGTTCCATCTTGCGTCGTGTCCAGGTTACACAAGCCCTATGCATCATCACTGTCCTTTCCTTGTCGCTGCCCATAGTAAGTTCTTAGCTCCCTCCTTGGTACAGTCCTTGAGCACTACCAACACGCTTCCATGATAAAGAAGAACACATCCATGCAAACTGTCAACAAGACCAAGTTACACAATTTTCCTTCCTTTATTTTGTTTATTACGTGCCCCATTGCCCCTCCATGAACTTGCCAGAGCTTTGCATGACCACCGTAACCTGCAGCTACTCACATCGGACATTTTTTGTTCCAAATAAATCTCAAATCTTCAGTACAACACCAGGCTCCTGCAGCACAGGAATACCACGCGTCGGAGGCTACCAACGGGAGCTCCTACTGTACGCTCTTTGCGTCAAATTAGTGTCACGGCGCCAGGGAGGCAGCCTGATTGGGCCGGCCCATCGAGCTGTACCGAGTGAGAAAAAAGGGAAAGCAAAAAAATGAGCCAGACGCGATGCTAGGAATCGAACCGACGACCAAACGATTGCAACCGCGTGCTCCTTGCCACTCCATATGATTAGAGTTTTATGTAGTACTAGTACAAATGCCCATGTGTTGCAACGGGCGATAAAATTAATAGAACCTGCTCCACGTGTCATTTCTCAACACTTCTTATATCCAATTTTCGACGAACGCCAAAAATAACGTGACCCTAAGTATCGCTTTTCAACCCATGAATGTGAATGTGAAGAAATGTTTCTAATATTTTTTTTTGACAGAAAGACAGTAAGAGAACCCCCTACAATATACTTGGTGTAACAAATCCAAATTGCAAGTATCATGCCTTGAATCTGGGTGGGCGGAAAGGCATCAGCTCCTTCCCACCACTAGGCTATGCCTTAGTCTGCTAGAAATGTTCCTAATATCGTTCATCGGGATGTATTGCAGCTCCGCACTTTCATCCGATGATAAAGTAGTGATGCATGGAATAGTCTTTTTGTTGTCCAGAATAACACGTGTTGTTTAAAAGGTATTTTTTTGTAATTTTTGAGAACATTATTTGAAAATTTTAAATCATTTTTGTTGTTGAATATAACATGTTTGATTTTGAAATACTTCATTTGTTATTTTTTTGGCACTATTTGGGCTTGGCCCAGATATAAGGACTTGGCCTACACAGCACGTACGTTCTTAGAAAAAGAAAACACCTGGACTTATCTAAAAAAACACCTGGACACCTGGAGTTAGTTATGCACTACAGCGTACAAGTTTTGACTGGTTAGTCCCTGTTTCTGCTCACTTCTCAATAAAAAAGAGCTACTCCATCCAATCCATATTACTTTACGCTCAAACGGATGTACCTAGCACTTGATTGGAGGGAGTACTGAATTTTTGAATTTTCCAGCAAGATACGGGGAGAGAACTATGTATGTTAGTAACCAGCAAGCTGAGTCTGATCAAACTATCTATGTCACATTAACATAAAAAATATGATGAAGGCAGTATTGTGATACTGCAGTAAAAATAGAAGTGTATTATACAACACATATTACAGAATCAGGAGCATCTTGTTCTTCGTCACTACTTGCTTGCATCAATTCAAATTGCTACTTGCTGCAGCTAGATTCACAAATGAGCATTACTCTCTCAACAGTATTGCTAAGTTTGTCACCAATGAAATATTACTAATGAGTTCTCAGAGTGTAGGCCTCAGGATTTAGATAGAAACAAAATGAGAATTGGAAACTAAATTATCAAACAACAACTCAAGTAATTTCCTCAAATACCTCTGACTTGTCACTGCTTAGGGGTGAGATGATCCATAACGCATTTCAAATACTATGTCCTCATGATACAGTGAACTACCAAAAACTTCATGAAGCACATGAGAAATAAATTAATGGTATAGACTACTTTTAAATTAGGACGTCAGTGACATGTAAAAGTTGTACCTCCAAAAACTGCATGGATCAAAGATCTGCACTAATTCATCCACCCTTGCAAGCACTCATGAGTAATCACCTAGCATACCGACAAGCATCTACATGATCACCAACTATACATATATGAGTTTGGAACTTTGGGCTACTTGGTAGCGTAGTCTGTGCTAACCAAATACAAAATTAAGATGATATGCTGCAATACTGTTTTCTGGTCACCAATCTACATCACCGTAAGGTATTACATGTTCTCTCCACCAATGTAAAATATAATGGTAGGCATGTAGATTAACCATGAATGTGTGTGGAAAATGCATCTACCGAGGGTACACGCATGTCGTGAGTAGGGTTATAGCTGAACTCATTTTCCCCTTAGGAAAAAACGTAAATTATATAGTAAATCCAAAGGGATAAACTCTAGGAAGCAGCTCTAGCAGAATTCTCAATTCCCTAGAAAAGACAACATACAACAGTTGCTAATGTTACTGTCAGTCATATACATGAATGTATCTCTAATGCATACCACTATAATTCAGGACCTTTAATCTTTGTCCTAGAGGATATGGTCATTGGCATGGCTCTCTCAAGTAAGAAACTTTGCTATCTCATCAAGGTTAATTGGTGTCAATAAATACGTCCAAAGAGAGATCAGTACGGGCCAAGTATATATTAAAATAATAATACATCAAATCAAATTGAGATGCAGTCAAGGAGCCAAAGCAAGTTGGGGAGGAAGAGAGGTTGCAGACGTATTTGAAGCAAATAACTGTAGGTTGCCAGAGAACTAATAATACATCAGATCAAATTGAGATGCAGTCAAGCAGCCAAAGCGAGTCGGGGAGGAAGAGCGGTTGCCGACGTATTTGAAGCAATGAACCGTAGGTTGCCAGAGAACCAAAACTGTCGGACGCTGGTTTGTTTTCCGTCCAAGTCTGATGAGGTGACATTGGGCAGTCTCCCGGCGAAGTAGGCGGAGGCAACATTGAACAGATTCTCTCGGACGACGTCTTGTTTTCTGGTGAAGTCGGTGGAGGCGATATTGGGCGGATTTCCGGCAAAGTCGACCGGGGCGAGATACTTGCAGGTGTTATTGAATAGATTCTGTTGGACGGTATCTTATTTTCTGGCGAAGTCGAAGGAGACAACATTGGGCGAATTTCCGGCAAAGTCGATGGGGGTGAGATACTTGCAGGCTTGTGAATTTGCGATGCAATTTAGCTCGATTCTAGTCCAGCCTTTCTTTTTATTGCGGGAATTCTTTGTGGAATCCGGATCGGGACATCGATGGCTCTCCACTGGAGTAGTTCTTCTACGCGGATTCAATCCAATACGGACATGGAGCTGGAGGAAGGCAGCGGCGGCGGTGCCGTACGCATATTGTACGCCGTGCGTTCTCTCCTCAGCCGAGCGACGGAGAGAGTCCTTAGCGCAACATGGGCTGGCAACTAATATAGACATATAGGCCGGCCGTCTCGCTTTCCTTTCAAGTACGTCATTGTTGCTTAGTTTTTCGTTTCCTCTGCATGTGGCCGGTTGTCCCTGTATCCTTTTCAGTTACGTCATATGTTGGTCAAAACGGACCAAACCAAAGAATAAAGTAAATAGCATAAAACTATTAGTTTACAGGCTAGGGTTCCAAAAACTATCAGATTTTAATTTTTCTCAAGAAGCTAGCAAACGAGCGGCCGGCTGTCTCAAAAAACCCAAACCCGCGGTGACTAGCGATTTAACAGTTTTCCTAACGAGCTAGGCCCACCTGTCAGCCCACGTGGCCCGGCGCGTGGACGACGCAGCCGTTGACGGCCGTTAGCCAGGCCGGTTCGGTCGGAACCAAAGTAGGCGGTCGGGCCACACTCTCTCTCAGTCCCCCCTCCTCTCCCCCTCCTCTCCCCCGTAGTGACCTAGGTGGGCGATGGCGGCGGCGCAGCCAAATGCTGTCGGCGGCGAGCTATTGAGCCAAGGTGGCACCGACCAGGAGGGCGGTGGACACTCAGAGGTGGACAAATGGCTAGGCAGCTCGAGCTTCCCAGCGCAGCGGTCGCAGCAGCCATCACCGCCCGCGGCTCAGGTGGATCCGGCGAGCTCAGATCCGGCAGTCCGCGTGGCTAGGGCAGTGGCGAAGGGCATCCACGCGGATCCAGATGGCAGCCACAATTGGGCGTCGTCCTTTGGTGGAGTGAGGTAAGCACTGGTCCATGTTTCTAGGTCCTTTAGTTCAAATTTCTGGGTCCTTTAGTTCAAATTAGAACTAGGGTTAGTACTTGTTTGTTCTTGGCATGGTACTGTATTTTATTGGTTATGCCACTGTAGTAGAAAGTGCATTTGCTTAGTTCATCTGGTCAGTGCATTCACTGTAATTAGAAAAAAGTTCAGTAATGTTCAGTGCATTTGGTCATTGTTTTAAGTTTCAGTGACTTAAAAAATAATTGTTTGTCAATTTAATCCTATAGCTTAGATGATGAGATTTGGGACTTGAGGCTACATTTTCAAGGAACAGATAATATCGAGAGAAAGTATTCAGTTTCTTCAGATATCAGTTATCCGACCATATTCGCATTGGTTGAGTTGGAGGGCTATGGAATGGATGCTTTTCTGACTTATGTAAAGGAAGAGGGAAAGGGGCTGGAGGGGGTGGAGACCCTGTATAGTGAGGAGGCATTAGAGGAAATGCTTGACTTATTTGTTGATAAGAAGATACTGAACATCACTATCAGAAAAGCCACTGATGCAAGCCCAGCTGATGTTAACATGGATAACATCATGCTTGAGGAACAGATCCCCATTGATCATGTTGGTGAACCTGTTGTTTACAGAGTTTCACAAGAATGTGTTTTGTACCCTGCCTCTAATGCTAGTGTGCCAGCTGTAACCCCTGATGAGCCCTACCTGAACACACAACAAAGCAGCAATTTGAACAAGAGGAAAACAGTTGTGGAAGAAGAAGATGTAGAAGAAGAAGAAGATGAAGATGTACCAGAAGAAGAAGATGAAGTTGAAGATGACAAATCATCTTCAGATTTTGAGTTCTTTAGGGGTGATTACAGAGGGCAGAAAATTTCTTACAAAGCTTGGTGTAGGGGTGAAGATGAGGGTGGCACTGATACTGCAGAGCACTTTTGTGGAGCTAACTCAGAACCTTCTGAGTTTTGGCAGGAAGAACAAATTGTTTCTAAAGATGAACAAGCAGAGGATCCTGCTGCTCTAATTACAAAAGGAGCCAAAAAGCTTAAGTCAATTAGAAAACCTGGCCCAACTAGCAAGTCTCACAGTGAGCCTGAGCACATCAAGTTTGAAGATTATGTCCCTGATGCTGATGAGTACTATTTTCTAGGTGATTTTGGCCTAAGTGATGAAGAGGATGCTCCAAGGCTGCCATCTGGAAGGAAGAGTAGGAAGAAGCAGAAGAAGGAGAGGAGATGGTATGATCCATCCAGGCTTGATGCACATGAGCAGTTTTCAATGCATTTGTGCTTGAAAATGTAGTTCAGTTCAGAGAAGCACTTAGAAATTTTCATGTGAGGACTCTTAAGAATTTTGAGTATCACATAAATGAACCAACTAAGGTGATTGCTTGGTGCTCTGAGAGAAATCATGGTTGTGAGTTTTACATAGTTGCCTCTAGGATAGCTCATGAGGCAACTTTCAGTATCAAGAAGATGAACCTGGATCACACTTGTGGAGCAAGTGGAGAGAACACAAAGGTGACAGTCAGTTGGGTTGCTAAGGTTTGTGAGGATACAGTCAGATCCACCCCTGGAGTGAAGGAAATATGCCCTAGAGGCAATAATAAAGTTATTATTTATTTCCTTATATCATGATAAATGTTTATTATTCATGCTAGAATTGTATTAACCGGAAACATAATACTTGTGTGAATACATAAACAAACAAAGTGTCACTAGTATGCCTCTACTTGACTAGCTCGTTAATCGAAGATGGTTATGTTTCCTAACCATAGACATGAGTTGTCATTTGATTAACGAGATCACATCATTAGGAGAATGATGTGATTGACATGACCCATTCCATTAGCTTAGCACCCGATCGTTTAGTATGTTGCTATTGCTTTCTTCATGACTTATACATGTTCCTATGACTATGAGATTATGCAACTCCCGTTTATCGGAGGAACACTTTATGTGCTACTAAACGTCACAATGTAACTGGGTGATTATAAAGGTGCTCTACAGGTGTCTCCAAAGGTACATGTTGGGTTGGCGTATTTCGAGATTAGGATTTGTCACTCCGATTGTCGGAGAGGTATCTCTGGGCCCTCTCGGTAATGCACATCACTTAAGCCTTGCAAGCAATGCAACTAATAAGTTAGTTGCAAGATGATGTATTATAGAACGAGTAAAGAGACTTGCCAGTAACGAGATTGAACTAGGTATTGAGATACCGACGATCGAATCTCGGGCAAGTAACATACCGATGACAAAGGGAACAAACGTATGTTGTTATGCGGTCTGACCGATAAAGATCTTCGTAGAATATGTAGGAGCCAATATGAGCATCCAGGTTCCGCTATTGGTTATTGACCGGAGACGTGTCTCGGTCATGTCTACATTGTTCTCGAACCCATAGGGTCCGCACGCTTAACGTTACGATGACAGTTTCATTATGAGTTTATATATTTTGATGTACCGAAGGTTGTTCGGAGTCCCGGATGTGATCACGGACTTGACGAGGAGTCTCAAAATGGTCGAGACATAAAGATCGATATATTGGACGACTATATTTGGACACCGGAACAATACAGGATCACCGGGAGGTTATCGGAACCCCCCGGGAGGTATATGGGCCTTATTGGGCCTTAGTGGAAAGGAGGGGAAAGGAGCAAGGGAGGGGGCGTCCCCCCCCCCCAAGCCCAATCCGAATTGGGAGGGGGGCCGGCCCCCCTTTCCTTCCTCCCTCCTTCCTCTTCCTTCCCTCTCCTACTCCTAATAGGAAAAAGGGGAGTCCTACTCCCTGTGGGAGTTGGACTCCCCCTTAGGGCGCGCCACCCTCCTTGGCCGGCCCCTCCTCCACTCCTTTATATATGGGGGCAGGGGTGCACCTCACAGACACAACAATTTATCATTGATCTCTTAGCCGTGTGCGATGCCCCCCTCCACCATAATCCTCGATAATATTGTAGCGGTGCTTAGGCGAAGCCCTGCGACGGTAGAACATCAAGATAGTCACCACACCGTCGTGCTGACGGAACTCATCCCCGACACTTTGCTGGATCGGAGTCCGAGGATCGTCATCGAGCTGAACGTGTGCTAGAACTCGGAGGTGCCGTAGTTTCGGTGCTTGATCGGTCGGGCCGTGAAGACGTACGACTACATCAACCGCGTTGTGCTAACGCTTCCGCTTCCGGTCTATGAGGGTACGTAGACAACACTCTTCCCTCTCGTTGGTATGCATCACCATGATCTTGCGTGTGCGTAGGATTTTTTTTGAAATTACTACGTTCCCCAATAGTGGCATCCGAGCCTAGGTTTTATGCGTTGATGTTATGCACGAGTAGAACACAAGTGAGTTGTGGGCGATATAAGTCATACTGCTTACCAGCATGTCATACTTTGGTTCGGCGGTATTGTTGGATGAAGCGGCCTGGACTGACATTACGCGTACGCTTACGCGAGACTGGTTCTACCGACGTGCTTTGCACACAGGTGGCTGGCGGGTGTCAGTTTCTTCAACTTTAGTTGAACCGAGTGTGGCTACGCCCGGTCCTTGCGAAGGTTAAAACAACACCAACTTGACAAACTATCGTTGTGGTTTTTGATGCGTAGGTAAGAACGGTTCTTGCTAAGCCCATAGCAGCCACGTAAAACTTGCAACAACAAAGTAGAGGACGTCTAACTTGTTTTTGCAGGGCATGTTGTGATGTGATATGGTCAAGACATGATGCTAAATTTTATTGTATGAGATGATCATGTTTTGTAACCGAGTTATCGGCAACTGGCAGGAGCCATATGGTTGTCGCTTTATTATATGCAATGCAATCGCGCTGTAATGCTTTACTTTATCACTAAGCGGTAGCGATAGTCGTGGAAGCATAAGATTGGCGAGACGACAACGATGCTACGATGGAGATCAAGGTGTCGCGCCGGTGACAATGGTGATCATGACGATGCTTCAGAGATGGAGATCACAAGCACAAGATGATGATGGCCATATCATATCACTTATATTGATTGCATGTGATGTTTATCTTTTATGCATCTTATCTTGCTTTGATTGACGGTAGCATTATAAGATGATCTCTCACTAAATTTCAAGATAAAAGTGTTCTCCCTGAGTATGCACCGTTGCCAAAGTTCGTCGTGCCCAGACACCACGTGATGATCGGGTGTGATAAGCTCTACGTCCATCTACAACGGGTGCAAGCCAGTTTTGCACACGCGGAATACTCAGGTTAAACTTAACGAGCCTAGCATATGCAGATATGGCCTCGGAACACTGAGACCGAAAGGTCGAGCGTGAATCATATAGTAGATATGATCAACATAGTGATGTTCACCATTGAAAACTACTCCATTTCACGTGATGATCGGTTATGGTTTAGTTGATTTGGATCACGTGATCACTTAGAAGATTAGAGGGATGTCTTTCTAAGTGGGAGTTCTTAAGTAATATGATTAATTGAACTTAAATTTATCATGAACTTAGTACCTGATAGTATCTTGCTTGTTTATGTTTGATTGTAGATAGATGGCCCGTGCTGTTGTTCCGTTGAATTTTAATGCGTTCCTTGAGAAAGCAAAGTTAAAAGATGATGGTAGCAATTATACGGACTGGGTCTGTAACTTGAGGATTATCCTCATTGCTGCACAGAAGAATTACGTCCTGGAAGCACCGCTGGGTGCCAGGCCTGCTACTGGAGCAACACCAGATGTTATGAACGTCTGGCAGAGCAAAGCTGATGACTACTCGATAGTTCAGTGTGCCATGCTTTACGGCTTAGAATCGGGACTTCAACGACGTTTTGAACGTTATGGAGCATATGAGATGTTCCAGGAGTTGAAGTTAATATTTCAAGCAAATGCCCGGATTGAGAGATATGAAGTCTCCAATAAATTCTATAGCTGCAAGATGGAGGAGAACAGTTCTGTCAGTGAGCATATACTCAAAATGTCTGGGTATAATAATCACTTAATTCAACTGGGAGTTAATCTTACAGATGATTGCGTCATTGATAGAATTCTCCAATCACTTCCACCTAGCTATAAGAGTTTCATGATGAACTATAATATGCAAGGGATGAATAAGACAATTCCCGAGCTCTTCGCAGTGCTAAAAGTTGCGGAGGTAGAAATCAAGAAGGAGCATCAAGTGTTGATGGTCAACAAGACCACTAGTTTCAAGAAAAAGGGCAAGGGGAAGAAGAAGGGGAACTTCAAGAAGAACAGCAAGCAAGTTGCTGCTCAGGAGAAGAAACCCAAGTCTGGACCTAAGCCTGAAACTGAGTGCTTCTACTGCAATTAGACTGGTCACTAGAAGCGGAACTGCCCCAAGTATTTGGCGGATAAGAAGGATGGCAAGGTGAACAAAGGTATATGTGATATACATGTTATTGATGTGCACCTTACTAGAGCTCGCAGAAGCACCTGGGTATTTGATACTGGTTCTGTTGCTATTATTTGCAACTCGAAACAGGGACTACGGATTAAGCGAACACTGGCGAAGGACGAGGTGACGATGCGCGTGGGAAATGGTTCCAAAGTCGATGTGATCGCGGTCGGCACGCTACCTCTACATCTACCATCGGGATTAGTATTAGACCTAAATAATTGTTATTTGGTGCCAGCGTTGAGCATGAACATTATATCTGGATCTTGTTTGATGCGAGACGGTTATTCATTTAAATCGGAGAATAATGGTTGTTCTATTTATATGAGTAATATCTTTTATGGTCATGCACCCTTGAAGAGTGGTCTATTTTTGATGAATCTCGATAGTAGTGATACACATATTCATAATGTTGAAGCCAAAAGATGCAGAGTTGATAATGATAGTGCAACTTATTTGTGGCACTACCGTTTAGGTCATATCGGTGTAAAGCGCATGAAGAAACTCCATACTGATGGACTTTTGGAACCACTTGATTATGAATCACTTGGTACTTGCGAACCGTGCCTCATGGGCAAGATGACTAAAACGCCGTTCTCCGGTACTATGGAGAGAGCAACAAATTCGTTGGAAATCATACATACAGATGTATGTGGTCCAATGAATGTTGAAGCTCATGGCGGATATCGTTATTTTCTCACCTTCACAGATGATTTAAGCAGATATGGGTATATCTACTTAATGAAACATAAGTCTGAAACATTTGAAAAGTTCAAAGAATTTCAGAGTGAAGTTGAAAATCATCGTAACAAGAAAATAAAGTTTCTACGATCTGATCGTGGAGGAGAATATTTGAGTTACGAGTTTGCTTTACATTTGAAACAATGCGGAATAATTTCGCAACTCACGCCACCCGGAACACCACAGCATAATGGTGTGTCCGAACGTCGTAATCGTACTTTACTTGATATGGTGCGTTCTATGATGTCTCTTACAGATTTACCGCTATCGTTTTGGGGTTATGCTTTAGAGACGGCCGCATTCATGTTAAATAGGGCACCATCAAAATTCGTTGAGACGACACCTTATGAACTATGGTTTGGCAAGAAACCAAAGTTGTCGTTTATGAAAGTTTGGGGTTGCGATGCTTATGTGAAAAAGTTTCAACCTGATAAGCTCGAACCCAAATCGGAGAAATGTGTCTTCATAGGATACCCGAAGGAGACTGTTGGGTACACCTTCTATCACAGATCCGAAGGCAAGACATTTGTTGCTAAGAATGGATCCTTTCTAGAGAAGGAGTTTCTCTCGAAAGAAGTGAGTGGGAGGAAAGTAGAACTTGATGAGGTAAATATACCTGCTCCCTTATTGGAAAGTAGTACATCACAAAAACCGGTTTCTGTGACACCTACACCAATTAGTGAGGAAGCTAATGATGATGATCATGAAACTTCAGAACAAGTTACTACTGAACCTCGTAGATCAACTAGAGTAAGATCCGCACCAGAGTGGTACGGTAATCCTGTTCTGGAAGTCATGCTACTAGATCATGATGAACCTACGAACTATGAAGAAGCGATGGTGAGCCCAGATTCCGCAAAATGGCTTGAAGCCGTGAAATCTGAGATGGGATCCATGTATGAGAACAAAGTGTGGACTTTGGTTGACTTGCCCAATGATCGGCAAGCAATTGAGAATAAATGGATCTTCAAGAAGAAGACTGACGCTGACGGTAATGTTACTGTCTACAAAGCTCGACTTGTCGCAAAAGGTTTTCGACAAGTTCAAGGGATTGACTACGATGAGACCTTCTCACCCGTAGCGATGTTTAAGTCTGTCCGAATCATGTTAGCAATTGCCGCATTTTATGATTATGAAATTTGGCAGATGGATGTCAAAACTGCATTCCTGAATGGATTTTTGGAAGAAGAGTTGTATATGATGCAGCCGGAAGGTTTTGTCGATCCAAAGGGAGCTAACAAAGTGTGCAAGCTCCAGCGATCCATTTATGGACTGGTGCAAGCATCTCAGAGTTGGAATAAACGCTTTGATAGTGTGATCAAAGCATTTGGTTTTATACAGACTTTTGGAGAAGCCTGTATTTACAAGAAAGTGAGTGGGAGCTCTGTAGCATTTCTGATATTATATGTGGATGACATATTACTAATCGGAAATGATATAGAATTTCTGGATAGCATAAAGGGATACTTGAATAAGAGTTTTTCAATGAAAGACCTCAGTGAAGCTGCTTACATATTGGGCATTAAGATCTATAGAGATAGATCAAGACGCTTAATTGGACTTTCACAAAGCACATACCTTGACAAAGTTTTGAAGAAGTTCAAAATGAATCAAGCAAAGAAAGGATTCTTGTCTGTGTTACAAGGTGTGAAGTTGAGTAAGACTCAATGCCCGACCACTGCAGAAGATAGAGAGAAAATGAAAGATGTTCCCTATGCTTCAGCCATAGGCTCTATTATGTATGCAATGTTGTGTACCAGACCTGATGTGTGCCTTGCTATAAGTCTAGCAGGGAGGTACCAAAGTAATCCAGGAGTGGATCACTGGACAGCGGTCAAGAACATCCTGAAATACCTGAAAAGGACTAAGGATATGTTTATCGTATATGGAGGTGACAAAGAGCTCATCGTAAATGGTTACGTTGATGCAAGCTTTGACACTGATCCAGACGATTCTAAACCACAAATCGGATACGTATTTACATTAAACGGTGGAGCTGTCAGTTGGTGCAGTTCTAAACAAAGCGTCGTGGCGGGATCTACATGTGAAGCGGAGTACATAGCTGCTTCGGAAGCAGCAAACGAAGGAGTCTGGATGAAGGAGTTCATATCCGATCTAGGTGTCATACCTAGTGCATCGGGTCCAATGAAAATCTTTTGTGACAATACTGGTGCAATTGCCTTGGCAAAGGAATCCAGATTTCACAAGAGAACCAAGCACATCAAGAGACGCTTCAATTCCATCCGGGATCTAGTCCAGGTGGGAGACATAGAGATTTGCAAGATACATACAGATCTGAATGTAGCAGACCCATTGACTAAGCCTCTTCCACGAGCAAAACATGATCAGCACCAAGGCTCCATGGGTGTTAGAATCATTACTGTGTAATCTAGATTATTGACTCTAGTGCAAGTGGGAGACTGAAGGAAATATGCCCTAGAGGCAATAATAAAGTTATTATTTATTTCCTTATATCATGATAAATGTTTATTATTCATGCTAGAATTGTATTAACCAAAAACATAATACTTGTGTGAATACATAAACAAACAAAGTGTCACTAGTATGCCTCTACTTGACTAGCTCGTTAATCGAAGATGGTTATGTTTCCTAACCATAGACATGAGTTGTCATTTGATTAACGAGATCACATCATTAGGAGAATGATGTGATTGACATGACCCATTCCATTAGCTTAGCACCCAATCGTTTAGTATGTTGCTATTGCTTTCTTCATGACTTATACATGTTCCTATGACTATGAGATTATGCAACTGCCGTTTACCGGAGGAACACTTTGTGTGCTACCAAACGTCACAACGTAACTGGGTGATTATAAAGGTGCTCTACAGGTGTCTCCAAAGGTACATGTTGGGTTGGCGTATTTCGAGATTAGGATTTGTCACTCCGATTGTCGGAGAGGTATCTCTGGGCCCTCTCGGTAATGCACATCACTTAAGCCTTGCAAGCAATGCAAATAATAAGTTAGTTGCAATACGATGTATTATAGAACGAGTAAAGAGACTTGCCGGTAACGAGATTGAACTAGGTATTGAGATACCGACGATCGAATCTCGGGCAAGTAACATACCGATGACAAAGGGAACAAACGTATGTTGTTATGCGGTCTGACCGATAAAGATCTTCGTAGAATATGTAGGAGCCAATATGAGCATCTAGGTTCCGCTATTGGTTATTGACCGGAGACGTGTCTCGGTCATGTCTACATTGTTCTCGAACCCGTAGGGTCCGCACGCTTAACGTTACGATGACAGTTTCATTATGAGTTTATATATTTTGATGTACCGAAGGTTGTTCGGAGTCCCAGATGTGATCACGGACTTGAAGAGGAGTCTCAAAATGGTCGAGACATAAAGATCGATATATTGGACGACTATATTTGGACACCGGAACAATACCGAATCACCGGGAGGTTATCGGAACCCCCCGGGAGGTATATGGGCCTTATTGGGCCTTAGTGGAAAGGAGGGGAAAGGAGCAAGGGAGGGGGCGCCCCCCCTAAGCCCAATCCGAATTGGGAGGGGGGCCGGCCCCCCTTTCCTGCCTCCCTCCTTCCTCTTCCTTCCCTCTCCTACTCCTAATAGGAAAAAGGGGAGTCCTACTCCCTGTGGGAGTTGGACTCCCCCTTAGGGCACGCCACCCCCTTGGCCGGCCCCCTCCTCCACTCCTTTATATACGGGGGCAGGGGTGCACCCCACAGACACAACAATTGATCATTGATCTCTTAGCCGTGTGCGATGCCCCCTCCACCATAATCCTCGATAATATTGTAGCGGTGCTTAGGCGAAGCCCTACGACGGTAGAACATCGAGATCGTCACCACACCGTCATGCTGACGGAACTCATCCTCGACACTTTGCTGGATCGGAGTCCGGGGATCGTCATCGAGCTGAACGTGTGCTAGAACTCGGAGGTGCCGTAGTTTCGGTGCTTGATCGGTCGGGCCGTGAAGACGTACGACTACATCAACCGCGTTGTGCTAACGCTTCCGCTTCCGGTCTATGAGGGTACGTAGACAACACTCTTCCCTCTCGTTGGTATGCATCACCATGATCTTGCGTGTGCGTAGGAAATTTTTTGAAATTACTACGTTCCCCAATATGGAGCTGGTGTTGACACAACTATGTCATACACGAAGAAGAAGTTTGGTGTGCATGTGCCTAAAAGCTTGGTATATAGGGCAAGGAAGCAAGCAGTTGAGGTTGTGCAAGGAGATCACAAACTCCAGTATCACAGAATAAGGGACTGCATGCAGTGTGTGCTAGATACTAACCCCGGTAGTAGGTGCATAGTAACAACACATGAGGACCCACTAAACCCAGATCCTACCCCAAGGTTTCACTATATGTTTTACTGCTTGTTTGCATGCAAGGAGGGTTTTCTAAATGGATGCAGGCCATTTATAGGTAAGTATTCACAAATGTATATGATATTTTTACATTGATGTAATTAGGCACGCATGTGATCATGTTAGCAGGTCTGGATGATTGCTTCATCAAGCTAAGCACTGGTCAGCAGATATTGGCAGCTACAGGGAGGGATGGTAACAATAACATCTTCCCAATAGCTTTTGGTGTTGTTGATAAGGAAGAGACAGACAGTTGGACATGGTTTCTCACACAGTTGAGAACAGTCATTGGAACTGGCAATAAGTTTGGCAAATACACAATTATGCCTGACAGGCAGAATGTATTGTTCTGAACCTAGTCTTTACATTTGCCTTTACATTTGCCATGAGTAAAATGTTATTCAGTAGTAACACTTAAGATTACACTACATTGAACATGGATTGTTGAATGCAATAGATGATGTATTCCCTGACTCTCCACAAAGGTTTTGTCTTAGACATATTTATGCCAATTTCCAATCTGTTGGTTTCAGAGGAGAGGAACTTAAGAAACATTTAGATCGGGCTGCCTATTCCTTTACCAAACATGGTCATGATTTAGGCATGGAGAATTTGAAAAAAGAAAGTTTAGAAGCTTGGCAGTGGTTGTCACAGATACTAGAGCATACATGGGCTAGGTATAAAATGGACACTATGTGCAAAACAGACCTGGTAGTAAACAACCTTAGTGAGGTTTTCAATAGAATGATATTGGATATTAGGAACAAGCCAATCAGGACTATGTTAGAGGGCATAAGAACAAAGCTGATAATTAAGTTTCAGAAGATCAAAGAAAAGACAGAGTCATGCAGATGGGAGATCACACCTACGTATCCAGAGATTTTAGAAGAGGCGAAGAAGTGGGCTAAGTATTGTGAAGCATACATGGCAGGTCCAGGCATATGGCAAGTCACAAGTAGCTCTGAAAACACATATTGTGTTAATTTGATCAACCAGACCTGTGACTGTAGGAGGTGGGACATGACAGCCATCCCAATGCAGTCATGCCATTGCTGCAATGCAGAAAGTGAAGATACATCCTAAGACTATGTGAATGCTTTCTTCAAGAAACCCATGTATTGTGAAACATACAAGCACATAATATTCCCTGTGCCAGGTCCTGACCATTGGTCTCATACACCTGGTGATGATATATCTCCACCTGTTTTTAGAGAAAAAAAAAGGTAAAAAAAACAAACTGCCAGGAGGAAAGGCATGTTTGAGGTGCCAGCTAAAAAGGATATTTCTAGGATTGGTACAGTGACATGCAGTAACTACAAGAAGCAAGGGCACAAGTTCAACAATTGTGGTGATCCATTGAAACCTAAGTTCCAGATGAGGATGAACAACACCAGGTATGTCCATTCATTGCATTGTTACATTCAGTGCATTGTTACATTCATTTCATTTGTAGGAAAATAGATCTAACTAATCTTATTGTGTAGGAAAATAGAGCTAACTACTCTGAGGTTGGTTCTTCAATGGTTGCAACTGCACAAAGGCCACCAAGGGTACCTGCTGCCTCTGCACCTGCACCAACACCTCCTCCAACAACAAATGAGTCAACACAGTTAGCTTCTAGGTCAAGGAAGAGGGTTGCTTCCACATCAGTAGCAGCACCAAGTACAACATCAGCCTCCAAGAAGAAGAGGAGCACCAACATTGAGGCTACAACAGCAGCACCACCACCTCTCAAGAAGAGCAGGACCAACACCTCTTCAGCAACACCAATACCACCTCCCAAGAAGAAGAGCACAACTATTTCTTCAGCAGCAAATAACACTAGGTCATCAAGGTCTTCTCCAGCAAAGAACACCAGGTCAACTTCTGCCAATAAAGCTGGCAATGGATCTTTCATTGCTCTTAGACAATCTGCTAGAAGTGCTGTGCGGGATGGGTCAAAGAGGGTCAGGAAGCCATCTGGGAGGCTGAAAGATTACTTTTATGCAAGTGGTAACTAGCTGAAGTGGTTGAACTCCTCTGTTATCCTAGGTTATGTATGCAAGTGCACTGTTGGATTTGGTTTGTAATAACACTGCTTCACTAAGTACTTGATACTGTAGGATTTGATTTAGTTTGTAATATGGTACATTGATTCAGAAACATCCAAATGTTACATAGACCAAATGTTTGGTACCATATCTTCTTCTCAAGTTCTTCCTCCTCCACTTGTTTCAGGTACACCTTCTTTTCCACCCTACCATCCTGCCAATCAAACTTCTTGGATACATCATCTACAAGCTTGGTGTACTCAATGCAAAGCTTGTCATTTTCAGTCTTAAGCTTGGCCAACTCCCTTTCATGTTCACTCTTTAGCTTGGCCAACTCCTTCTCAAACTTCTCCTTGTCAAGTACCCTTCCACATTTCTGCTCATGGAACATTTCCCATAGCTTGCACAAACATCTCTGAAGAACAGGAGGCCAAGGCCCATCAACCCACTCTACAACACCACAATTCACACCATTTTCCTGCATTTGTAAATGTGATAAGTTATTACAAGTGGACTAGTAGCTTATTTCAATTCCATGGTTAACTTGATAAACTTGATATTTTCTAACACCGAATAACATAAATGAGATATGATAAGTTATTACAATGCCATGATTAAGTTTCCAAAGTAACAAAAATACATATGTGACTGTCATATCAAACAAACTGCTACATCATATCAAATATCAGTGAACATCCATAGCAGAATACTTAATTGGCATCTAACCTGGACTGGGAAGCCATAGAAACGCCCTTCAAAAAGCAACACGCTTAATAGGCCTCATTTGGTGCAGAATGCACTTGGGATGAGCAAGCTCAAGTTGGCCATAAAAAAGGGGCTCCACGGTGGTGTCTGGTTCCTCCTGCAACCAAAATAACCAACAAACATTGGTTTCAATCTGCACTCAATACCAGAATCAACTTGCACTGTTCATTAAACCTGAACACTAAAAAAATCCCTAAATCAGCAATGAACCCTAACACTGTACAGAGATGAACCCTAGGTTACCTCAATCCTACAATCAAACCCCACCCTCACTAATCAAGAACAATATCACACACACAACAACAACACTACACTCAGCAAGATCCATGTCGGTAGCTTAGGCCTACTAGCACCTAACCCTAACCCTAGGTGGCAAAGAACTTACCGTAAGTCCCATGTCAATGCTGACGACCTGGCAGTCCTCCTCCGAGCTCGTTTCCTCGTCATTCTAGGAAGACATTGCAGCAAGGAGGTCGACGGCGACCGGCGGCGAGCTCGTACAGGAGCAGGGGAGTGAGCGAGCAGGTGCGCCCGACTGACCGATGGGGTATATTTACCCCAGTTTCGACCGGGCCGGTCGGTTAACGACCGTTAACTTCTGCGCCGTCCACGCGCCGGGCCATGTGGGCTGACAGGTGGGCCCAGTCCGTCAGGAAAACGGTTAAATCGCTAGTCACCGCGGGTTTGGGTTTTTTGAAACAGCCGACCGCTCGTTTGTTAGTTTTCTGAGAAAAATTAAAAAATGGTAATTTTTTGAAACCCTGGCATGTAAACTAGTAGTTTTATGCTATTTACTCCAAAAAAAATAGCATACGTAAAAATCATCAAAATGAGACGAAACAAAACGAAACCAAACCAAGAATACTTATTCCTTTTAATAGTAGGTATAGATAACATGGCGTATCTAAAAGAACTTAGGACGACCGTACAACCACACAAATCTACTGTAACGAGCCGGAATTAGTTAATGCAGCGAACATCTTAAAAACAAAGTGAATATTTTGAAAAAAAATATGGATATTTTTTCAATTTCTGGAGAAATTTTTGTAGACAGGAAACATTTTTTTTCATATGCCCATTTTTTTTGAAATCAGAGAAACTATTTTTGAAAAACGTAAATCATTTTTTGTAAGTTGTGAACAAATTATGAAATTCCAAACATAATTTTAAAGCATGAACATTCTTAAAATTTTCAAAAATTATAAAAAATGGAACTTTCATGAAATTCCAAGCAAAAAAATTGAAAACATGAACATTTTTGAATTTCTGAAAAAAAATAAAAAGAATAGAACATTCGAAGCAATATCTAACAAAAATTTGAAACCGCAAACATTTCTTGAAATTCTTGAACACTTTCTGAAACGAGAACATTTTTGCATTTTAGACAAAATTTTGCAACTACAATTTTTTAAAAAAATTGTGAACAAAAAAGTGAAAATGGAACATTTCATGAAATATCTAACAAAAAATTGAAACCTCAATAATATTTTAAAATTCTTGAACATTTTTGCATTTCAGACCAAATTTTACAACTGCGAACATGTTTTGCAATTTCAGAAGTTTCTTCAAAATATGAACATTTTCAAAATTTGTGGACAAATTTCCAAATATGGGAACATTTTTTAAAATTACTGTATGTTTTTTGAAACTCAACCATTTTTTGAATTTGTGAACATATTTTAAAAAGAGAACAAATATTTAAAATCTGTAAAAAAAATGAAACTCCAAAAAAATACAAAGTTCACAAATAACGCGAGCAAATTTTGAAACAACAAACAATTTTTTTGAATATGTGAACAATTTTAGAAACAGGAACATATTTTGAAAATTTCTGAACAAAAAGTTGAAAACGTGAACATTTTTTGAATCTGTTAATTTTCTTAAATATGTGAACAATTTTTGGAAAACATGAACAATTTTTTTGAAAATCATGAACAAATGTGGAAACTCCGAACAAATTTTGTACATTTTTTGAAAATGACGAAAGTTTTTTCTGAAACCTGAACAAGAAAATCCGAGCAAAGTTTTTTTATAAATTGCGATTTTTCTAAAACAAAAATAAAAGGAAGAAAGAAAAAAAATATGAAAAATAGAAAAATGCGGAAAAAAGAAACAGATAATAGTCGCCCTCTTGTATGTATAATACACCAGCGTTGTTAAGCTCAAGTGGCTAGAATCGTACCTCCACGAGAAGGAGGTCTGAGGTTCATTTTCTAGCTCTCTTTGTTTTTTAGGAGGAATTTTTCTCTAGGAAACACCGTCATAGGCCAGCCCACGAACGATCGATGGGTGTGTCACAGGTTAACACTTTGCCGCAGAATGTGACAAATAGGATTTTCTGCTACCAACGGCCTGGACCACGTCCAGCCGTGCGTGCATCGTCCAGCCCTACCTGGGCTGGGCCTTCGATGGGCCACGCATCTGTGGACCACTCGTGTGACGCACATGCTGCGCTACTTGGATCAAGCGACTCCTTTCACAAATCCGTGTGCGGCCGCTACTTCCGATCTCGCCGAGTGCTTGACTATAACACGCCGTCGCCAGCATTTTTACTCATTGACTTTCGCTCTTTCGATTGCTATTCAAAAAACCGCCAACTCCTCCGATCTGTCCATGTCTGCACACATCACTCTACGGCGACCGCTTCATACGAACGATATTGATCCATGCCAAGCACTTTTATCCTCTAGATCAACTCCTTCACGGCCTTCGAACAATCTAGCTCTGATACCACTTGTTAGATTTAATTCGATGCGTTCCGTCAATCATCTGAGGACCAAGCAATTACATGCGGCACGACACCGAGTTTTGTTAACAATATTCACCGATATGACTACATCCTCGGGGCCTGACTACGGGCGCTCCTCCCCGTGACACCGTCACAGTACCGCACCCCGACCGATCAGGCGTCGGCTTCCCCTTGCGCGCATGTGCTATTATATTGTCATATGTTATATCGTGTGTCTACCCGTCCTCCCCCTCCCCCGGCATTATATATGAGAGGTGAGAGGCCTAACCAGTGGCGGAGACAAGGGGGGGGGGGGGGCGAGCAGGGGCCTGGCCCCCCCTAACGATGGAAGGAACGCTTAATAGGTAGTGATTAATTAGCGAAAACTCGTATAATTGCACGTACTCGGCCCCTCCCATCACAAGCGTAAAATGAGAAAAGAAGAAAAAGCCCATGAGACAGCCCACGATTGGACAGATGGCTTCCAGGCCCTTGCGTAATTAGCCTCTTCTATGTGATTAGCGTTGCGCCGCTGCCGCTCCTAACCCTACGCTCCAACTGCCGCCTCCGCTCCCCCCTCGCCCTTGCTACCGCCGCTCCTCACTGCCTCTGTGATTAGATTGAAACCGCATGTGTGCCGCGATGGGACGAAGAGCTATGCCTCAGGCTGCCGTACGCAATTCTTCAGTCCGGAAGGAATTACCCAAGGTTAGCAATAGCATTGGAGATTACTGTATTGATCTCTCTCAATTCTTCTGTTGTGATGCTAATGGATTTTAGTTCTTATGCGTTTCGAAATTATAAATCAGATTTTAGTTCTTGTACATGTTGAAATTATACATCAGATTTTAGTTCTTGATGTGTCAAAATTATACATCAGATTTGGTTCTTTTGTTTGTGTTGTGTGGCTATTTTTGAAACTTGCGCTCGGGGCCTTGGGCAGTTGTGAGTATATATCAGAAAGCGCTCTCAAACACTCTAAAGCTTGGTTACTTTTTTAAGAGTCGTCAAATAGGAGACGATTTCTTTGGTATTGTATGAAAATCTACGTTGGAAAAAAATTACTAATTAAGTTCGCTTTGGATGAAATTGTTAACTTTTTTCATCTTATTGATAATGATAGAGCCAAATTTAAACTAATACAAATGTTTACATGTTTTTATGGCCTCAAAGTGACATATTATTATAGTATTATGGTAGCTATTTTTTCGCTCTAGATAATTCTTTTATCAACTCAACTTGGCCTCCCCCCTATATCAAAATCCTGGCTCCGCCCCTGGGCCTAGCATACATCCTACTAGGACATGACTTCATGCCCTGTAAACACAATACAATTCAAAGTCCAAACCTACATTGTACACAATATTTGATGCAACTCTAACACTTCTCTCTCTCCGCACATGCATGATCACCTTTTCCTCTCTCTCCTTCCAACCGGACATCACACCACAATATTCCACCACATGTATGGTCCCTACATATTATTTCTTTTCAAACCGAATACTCTAAAGCTTGGTTACTTTTTTAAGAGTCGTCAAATAGGAGACGATTTCTTCGGTATTGTATGAAAATCTACGTTGGAAAAAAAATTACTAGTTAAGTTCGCTTTGGATGAAATTGTTAACTTTTTTCATCTTATTGATAATGATAGAGCCAAATTTAAACTAATACAAATGTTTACATGTTTTTATGGCCTCAAAGTGACATATTATTATAGTATTATGGTAGCTATTTTTTCGCTCTAGATAATTCTTTTATCAACTCAACTTGGCCTCCCCCCTATATCAAAATCCTGGCTCCGCCCCTGGGCCTAGCATACATCCTACTAGGACATGACTTCATGCCCTGTAAACACAATACAATTCAAAGTCCAAACCTACATTGTACACAATATTTGATGCAACTCTAACACTTCTCTCTCTCCGCACATGCATGATCACCTTTTCCTCTCTCTCCTTCCAACCGGACATCACACCACAATATTCCACCACATGTATGGTCCCTACATATTATTTCTTTTCAAACCGAATACTCTAAAGCTTGGTTACTTTTTTAAGAGTCGTCAAATAGGAGACGATTTCTTCGGTATTGTATGAAAATCTACGTTGGAAAAAAAATTACTAGTTAAGTTCGCTTTGGATGAAATTGTTAACTTTTTTCATCTTATTGATAATGATAGAGCCAAATTTAAACTAATACAAATGTTTACATGTTTTTATGGCCTCAAAGTGACATATTATTATAGTATTATGGTAGCTATTTTTTCGCTCTAGATAATTCTTTTATCAACTCAACTTGCCCCCCCCCCCCTATATCAAAATCCTGGCTCCGCCCCTGGGCCTAGCATACATCCTACTAGGACATGACTTCATACCCTGTAAACACAATACAACTCAAAGTCCAAACCTACATTGTACACAATATTCGATGCAACTCTAACACTTCTCTCTCTCCGCATATGCATGATCACCTTTCCTCTCTCTCCTTCCAACCGGACATCACACTACAATATTCCACCACATGTATGGTCCCTACATATTATTTTTTTCCAAACCGAATACTTTATGATTAGCATTGAAAGACTCACTTTGATATCATGCCCATGAACCACATCCGGACATACAAACAGACATCTATACGGGTCGACGTTGGAAATGCCCATAGGTCACAAATCGTACTGATAGATAGCTCCTCTATGGATCTTTTCAGTTGGGTGGCGGATGGGTACTGGCTGCCAGTACGGATCAAATCAATCAGTACAGTCACTTAACTGCAGTACTATCCTACTGTAGTACTCCGCCGTGTTTTGCTTTGATTGAATCAGAACTTTAAGACTACTGTAGTACTTCCACTTGTATTCCTGTTTCGCTTTGGTTGAGTCAGAACCGTAATCAAACTTCGTTCCTACTCAGACGTGATATCACCTGTCGATCGTTCCTCCATTTAAATCGATCACTGAATTATGTACGTCCGTGTCAAAACTCTGCCCCCGTGTGTTTCCTGCGTTAATGCTGCGGCGCAAGCACCATTAATTCAGATGTGCAAGTGTATGGTCGGCCTGGACCCTGAAGATGGAATTATATGGCAGATAGATAGGGCCAGTTTAATGGGAAGTTGGGAACACACGGTGTCCAGGCTTCGGCCTGGCATCTTGAAACCTAAAACCAACTGAGTGCAACGTATATTTATTGATTGACCGAGATGCGCGGGCATGCATTCGTCACTCGCTAGCGGAGTACAGTCGCAAATACAGTAACTCGTGTTCATTCTATATAAGCACTTTTACAGTCTATCATCAGACCTTTTTTGGTAACGGCTTGCTATATATATACCCTCAGTCGGTATAGATCACAAAACCGAATAAGAACCACATGTCCAAATAAATAATAATCAGAATCAAAGCAAAAGAAAAACAAATTATAAATTTAAAAGAATAATCATACCCTAAATATAGGGATTTGTGTAGCTCCTGGAACTTTCTGTGTCAATAGGTCCATCCACTTAATCCATGATACTGCTCGTAGTCTTCTTGATGAGGTCCCAGGCACTTCTTATATGTCTCTCCTCCTGCAGTGACGACCCAACGGCAAACCGAAGAACGAACTTGTCACCAACCACCGTGTGTGCAAGATAAGCCTTCCCAGTCTTGTTCAGATTATCCATTAGCACACGGTTGGCCTCATCGGCATCCTCCTCCGTCATGGCTCCACTTGCCTTGATTCTAAAGCACACAAGAGCAAAGTTCCTCGGTACGACCACCTCGAACCTCTCGTCGGCACGGACGAAATCTTCAAACATCTTGGCCATGGCGACATCACTACGGATGTGCTCTTGGAGCTTTGCGGTACCATAGGTTCGCATGACCATCCAAAGCTTGAGCCCACGAAAGCGCCGACCAACGCCGACTTGCATGTCCTTAAGATCAGTGACCTCGCCGGATTCAGTAGCGTCGTTCTTGAGGTACTCTGGGTTGGTCTCCAACGAGTCGCTTAGTCGGTGAGCATCACGGACATAGAGACATGTGCAATCGAGACACGTGAGAAGCCATTTGTGTGGGCTCATGCTAATGGAGTCCACACGCTCAACGCCGTCGAGATGGTGGCGGAACTCCGGACAGATACACGCGCTGCCAGCATAGGCAGCATCGACGTGGACCCACACATTGAACATGGCGGCAACGTCGGCAATGGCTCCCACTGGGTCGACGGCGTTGGAAGATGTGGTGCCTACTGTGGCGCAGACATATGTTGGCACGAGACCAGCATTGGCATCAGCTTGCATTACCTCAAGAAGCTTGGCCGGATCGAGCCCGTAGTTAGTTTCCGGCCCGGTGGGGATGGAGCGGATATTGGCAGGGTCGAAGCCTGCGAGGCGGCATGCCTTGAAGAACGTGGAGTGGGTCTGGTCGGCAGCGTACACAACTAAGCGTGTGATGTTGGACACGCCGACAGAGCCGCTCCGACGCAGTGCTGCATCACGGGCGGCGACTAGCGTGACAAGCATTGCCTCGCTCGTTGTTCCAAGGATGACACCACCACCGGTTCCACGGCTAGTGCTCGTGCGGTTCATGAAGGTGGTGGGTAGGCGCAGGAGTTGCGCAAGCCAGTCGAGAGCAAGAACCTCCATCTCAGTGGCTGCAGGCGAGGCCTGCCACGTGAACCCGACGGTGTTCATGGCAGAGGCGATGAGGTCCCCAGCGATGGCAGCGGCGCTGTTGGTGGAGGGGAAGAAGGCGAAGAAGTTGGGGCTAGCCCAGTGTGTCATGCCGGGGACGACGGAGGTCCTGAGCTCCTTCATGGTGACATCGAACGACGCAGAGTAAGTCGGCGGGGATGCGCTGAGCTCGTCTTGCAGGTATCCCGGCTTCACGCTAGGAAGAACCGGCATGGACTCGATGTTGGTGTAGTAGTCGGAGATGAAGTCCACGGCCTTGTGGAGGTATGCGCGAACATCTTCGGGGTTGAGCGGCTCAAACGCGGCCTTGTCGCTGGGCAAGGCGGAGAAGGACATAGGGTTGGTGTCCAAGCTGCCCATTTTTGTAGGAGGTGTGAGGCTTGGCTTAATGAAGTGGAGCTAGCTAGCTCGATTTGCTGCCGGAGAGCAAGAAGAATCAGAGGAGGGCTAGTAGTAGATTAGCTAGCTTGCTTTGCTGCTTGGTTTAGTGAATTGGAGTTCGTTGCTGGTGCGGGGTATATATAGGTGGATGCGGCCATGCCGGAAGCGGCGTGGCGGTTTGGGCGTTGCATGAGTCGTGAGTCCTGGTCGCGCGCGCTTACGTACACGCTTCTAGGAAAGTGCATGGGTAGGTACAGATCCGAGCTCGAGCTCGAGCGTGCGCGACACAAAGGTAGATGGTCAACTCGTCCGTTCAATTCGGATACCGATGCAACACCACCCAGTCGCACCCGTTATGGTGCGTGCGTTAATTGGCCACCATCTGGCTGCTTAAGCTATATAGTATAATATATTTTTTGTATTTTTGCGGAGGGCTATACATGCATGGATCGTTTTCGTAAATGAAAAATAAAATCGATTTCTTGTTCAAAATAGATAAAAAGAGATCTATCTCGATGCTACACTTACTCAGGGATGGTTTGTTACAGTGAAAATGCTAGAGCTACGGAGAAATCAGGGGGAACAGTTTGAACCAGAATGGGCCGCGCGCTTTGCCGCACCATTCTTCGGTCGTGAGTTACGTTTTCTTTGTTTATTTTGTACACGGTCTATTACGGTCGGTTGGCTCGCTGTGCGTCAATTATCTTACAATAGTATTGCCGATTATGTTTTAACATCTTCGTAAGAATAAGAATATATGCGGACAAAAATCCATAAATAATTGTTGCGTGTGAGCTTCGTCTCTGTATAACTGAGGTCACATTCTTGACCATTGTGTATTGCATGGAAAATTGATAAATGGAAGAACATGATTAGTAAACTTATAGTAATACTCCCTCCATTCCACAATGTAGTGCTTCCTCTATCCCCGTGCGGCAGGAGCAAAAATTATATCAGTGAATTCGTATTCAAAAGAAGTTTTTAATTATGTAACTTTTTCTCCCGCCGCAGTCAGTCTTGTTCGTTAAATTTATGGTCAAAGTTCGACCTCGGGAAGCGCGGACGCACTATATTTTAGAATGGAGGGAGTAGTTTCAGTTTTGTTGGGCTCTTGCTAAAAAAAAGTTCCAGTTTCGTTGGAGTAACAGGATGACAATTGTTAGCTCTATGAATGATTGCTCGGTTCACCCTGTAAGTTTTTTCATTAACGATTTCCTTCCCTCTCGTTAGGGTTTAGGGTTTTTCTCCGAGGCGATCTGTCGTCGTCTGGAGTTTTGGCCGTCCCTGCCGCCGCCGATAAACCTCCCCTGCCCGCCTTCGCCGCTCCTCCCACGCTCATCGGTGGGGGACGAGGCTGGCTTGTGGGAGCGGGGCGCTCCTAGGGTTCCCCTGGTTCCAACCCGATCTGATATCCATCGGGTGAGACTACGACATGGCTTCTGACGAAAACCCTAGCGCTGCCGGGGTTAGCGACGTAGAGAAGATGATGCAAGATCTTGGGCTCAAGGAAGAGGATCTGGATGATGTAGTTTTCGACGAGGCCGACATCCCTGAAGATGCAGCTCGCTGGGTTGCTATCGCGAAGGTGAACTCAGTCAAAACATACAGCCAGAAGTGGTTTTTTTTGCAATATGAGATCTGCTTGGGACCTTGCCCAGGAGGTCAAATTCAGGCCATTGGAAGATAACTTGCACACCATCCAATTTTCTTGCTTGGGTGATTGGGAGAGGGTGATGCAAGAAGGGCCATGGCACTTCAGGGGAGATGCTATCATTATCAAACCATATGATGGGGTGACGAAACCGACCACTATCAAGCTGGACACAATTGATATCTGGATCCAGATTCATGACGTCCCCGATTTGTTTGCTCACCTCATTGAACCGCTTGTTGGCAGGGAGGGAGAAGTCTTGTTTGCTGAACCTCCTTCATAGGATTTTGCTGGAATTTCCATCGTGTTTGGGTTAGAATAGATGTGACAAAGCCTTTGAAGAATGTTGTATCAATGGTAAGGGGAGGGAAGCGTCAGATTTATCAGGTTAAATATGAGAAGTTGCCCGATTGGTGTGCAATTTGTGGGATGCTGGGTCATCTCTTCAAAGAACACGGGTCGGGTGTGCATCCACCTTCTGCCTTAGTCATCAAAGACCTGAGGGCGGGCTGGTACATGAGAACTGGTAGAGGGCCTGGTGGTGGCCGGGGCCGCCGTGGTGGTCACAGAGGAGGACACATGGGTGGTAGAGGCCAGCACCCAGGTAATAACTGATTTGATGGGGATGGTCGGGAGAGTCAGACACATGAGAAAGATCAGTCAGAACCGGCTCAAGATACAGACATGGAGGAGGCCTCTCGTAAGAGGGCAAGTGGTACAGGGCATGACAGCAACGTTTCAGCTTCCATTCATGGTTCTGGCGTGGGACCCGATCAGCTCGCCTTAGTGCCTCTGGGGAGCAGCTTAGTGATCAGTCCACCCCCAAAAAGAGATCCCAAGCGTACAAGATTGGTGACCCCGGGTCAGGAAGGTTTCAACATATCTGTTAAGAAGTTGGCGGAATCCCTAGAGGAGGACCACCGGGCCCAATGAGTGCCTTTTGTTGGAACCGTCGCGGAGCGGGTTAACCTGCAACAGTTCGAGAAATTTGCGAGTTCGCGATGAATTTTACCCCTAACGTGCTATGTATTGTTGAAACACAGATAAGTGGAGCACGTGTAGAAGCTTTAGCTGGAACTTTAGGTTTTGATAATTCATATGCAATAAACATTCAAGGAAGAAGTGGAGGATTGGGTATGTTTTGGAATAACAATTGTAATGTTGAAATTTTGAGAGACTCTGCGTACCACATTGATGCTAGGGTCACAGAGACGGGTCAGGACCCTTGGCGCATCACATGCGTGTATGGGGAGGCCCAGACACATCTAAGGCACCAAACCTGGGATGTCCTCAAGGGAATCAGCACCATGAGAGATTTACCTTGGCTTTGTTTTGGCGACTTCAATGAAGTGCTACTTCCGGAGGAGCACGATGGAGTAGCGGACAGAAGTAACGCGCAGATACAAGCCTTCCGCGATGCAGCTGATGTGTGCATGCTCATGGATCTTGGCTACCAGGGGTGGCCCTGGACTTTTGAAAAGAAGGTCACAGGAGGGAACTTTTGTAGGGTTCAAACTTTTGTAGGGTTCGTCTTGACAGGGCCTTGGCTTCGGCTAGCTGGACAACTCGTTTTCCACTAGCTACACTATATCACTTAGATGGAGCTACATCAGATCATGGGCCGATACTGTTGAGGTTTGATGGTACTCAACATGACACAATGAAGCAGAAGATGTTCAGATATGAGACTATGTGGGAATCACACGAGGCATGGACGGAGAAGATAACTGATAGTTGGAGTACTCTTGCACCGGGCTATGGTGTAGGAGATTTTCGGGACAAACTTCTCAGAATTAGCAAGGACTTGGCAACATGGAGCAGAGATACGTTTGGGTGTGTTCGGAAGGAAATGAAGCAAATCAAGGCTAAGCTGGAGCAGCTGCGGGGCGACCCAGTCCGTATTGGCCCTACGCATGCTGAGCTGAAACTCAACGAGAGGCTGGTGGAACTTCTTCACAGGGAGGAACTTATGTGGCGTCAGAGATCTCGGCTA
The DNA here is from genome assembly GCF_003073215.2 of Triticum urartu. NCBI lineage: Eukaryota > Viridiplantae > Streptophyta > Magnoliopsida > Poales > Poaceae > Triticum > Triticum urartu. The sequence goes on from NC_053028.1 coordinate 557,124,473, forward strand.
GAGTGGCTGTCAGCGGGTGATAGAAATACCGGATTTTTTCATATGCGGGCTAGCTTGAGGCGCAAGAAAAACATGATACGAGCATTATTGAATTCCCTGGGCGTTGTAATAGAGGATCCGACAGAATTGAGGGCGATGGTCCAAGATTTTTACAAGTCATTATATGCTTCTGAGGGAGTGAGCGATATGGAGGAAGTGCTACAGCATGTACCCCGCAAGGTTTCGCAGGAGATGAATGACACATTAGAAGCACCATACTCTAATGCTGAGGTGAAGACGACACTGTTTCAGATGTTCCCAACTAAAGCGTCGGGGCCCAATGGTTTTCCGGCTCATTTTTACCAGAGACATTGGGACCTATGTGGGGATGAAGTGACAGCGGTGGTTTTGCGCATCATTAAAGGAGAGGAGAGCCCTGAGGGTGTCAATGACACAGTGTTAGTTTTGATACCAAAGGTTGCTAGTCCGACTCTTTTATCTTAGTTCAGGCCAATAAGCCTTTGCAATGTGTTATATAAAATCGCCTCGAAGGTTGTTGCTAACAGATTGAAGAAAATCTTGCCTGATATTATTTCTGAAGAACAGTCTGCTTTCGTGCCTGGGAGACTTATCACAGACAATATTATTTATGCTTACGAATGCTTGCATTTCATGAAGAGGAACAAGTCTAAGACTAATAGTCTATGTGCCTTGAAGCTGGATATGATGAAAGCGTATGATAGGGTCGAGTGGGCTTACCTATGCGATCATGCTGAAATTAGGTTTCTCCCCAGCATGGACTGATATTATTACGGGAATGGTAAGATCTGTGTCCTTCTCGGTATTGTTCAATGGAGAAAAGTTGGAGCAATTCAAACCATCCAGAGGTATAAGGCAGGGAGATCCCATTTCCCCTTACCTATTCTTATTGGCAGCAGAGGGCCTTTCGTGCCTTTTAAAAAATAGTTCTCAGTCATCGGTTCTTGGCGGTGTGAAGGTGGCACCCACAGCTCCTATGGTGAATCATCTTCTGTTTGCGGATGACAACCTGTTGCTTTTTAAGTCTAGTGCGGAGGGAGCAAATGCGGTTTCAAACCTACTTCGTACTTATTGTGATGTATCTGGCCAAAGAATCAACACGGAGAAGTCTTCAATATTCTTTAGCAAAGGTTGCCCCGAGGTTTTGAGGAACCAAGTAAAAAACATCCTACAGGTCCAGAACGAGTCTCTGAGCGAAAAATATTTGGGGATGCCCACAGAGGTTGGTCAGTCAAAGAATGGCACATTCCGTTATCTGAGGGATAGAGCGTGGGAAAAAGTGAAGGGGTGGATGCAGAAACTATTGTGAGCAACGGGAAAGGAGGTGTTGATAAAATCAGTTGCACATGCCATACCAATTTTTTCTATGTCTTGCTTCCGACTCCCGAGGGGTCTATGTGATAGTGTAACTTCAATCATACGACAATTCTGGTGGGGCTCAAAACATGGGAGAAGGAAACCTGCCTGGGTATCTTGGGACATCATGACAAATCCCAAAAACTTGGGTGGTCTTGGCTTTAAGGATATGGAAGTATTCAACCTGGCTCTACTTTCTAGACAGGCTTGGAGGTGCCTGACAGAGCCGCTTTCCTTGAGTGCACGCATCCTAAAGGCAGCTTATTATCCAACCTCATCCATCTTCGAGGCAGAGGTGGGCTCACACCCATCTCAGATATGGAGAGCAATCGTCGATGGGAGAGACATGTTGAAACTGGGTGCGATCATGCACATAGGAGATGGGCGCTCGGCGAACATTTGGCAGCACAATTGGATTCCCAGAGCGGGTATGATGAGGCCGATTTATTTTTTGGTCCATGACCCCCAGAACTAGTATCAGACTTAATTGATGCATCATCTGCTTCTTGGAGGGAAGAGCTGATCAGGCAAGTCTTTGTTCCAATGGATGCCGAGGCCATCCCGAGGATCCCCATATGCACCCGTCAAGTTAATGATTTTTGGGCGTGGTCCGAGGACCCAAGAGGCCTTTTCTCTGTCAGAACAACATACAAGTTGATATATCGTATAAAGAGTGGAAGAGAAGCATGGTTAGAGGAAGGAGAGCATACTTCCAATCTCCAGGGACTGATGAAGAGTTGGTCGGCTTTATGGAAGCTAAAGGTGCCGTCAAAATTGAAGGTATTCACGTGGATACTTGCCCAACACTCACTACCAACAGGAGATTTACTGCAGCACCGAAACATGTCCACTACGGACGTCTGCGGGGTGCGTGGGGTGCAGGACAGTTGGCGTCATTCTCTACTGGACTGCACCCTGTCCAGGAGCATTTGGGCTCTGTCGAAGGAGGAGATGGTGCAGCATATGTCGATGAACCGAAACGAGAACGCAAAAGAATGGATATTCTCTATGTTTGAGTCGCTACCCAACGACGAGCTTGTCACAATGGTCGTTACTCTATGGGTGATTTGGGCTGCGCGGAGGAAGCTAATACACAAGGGAATTTTCCAGACACCCTTTGCAACCCATGGCTTCATATCGAACTTCCTGACAGAGCTTCAGGTTTTGGAAAAGCCAGAGAAGGAGAAGAAGGCTCCGGCCCTAGATCGGCCCAGTGGATCCTTCCCCCAGAAAATCATATGAAAATCAATGTGGACGCGGCGGTTGCGCGACATGGCGGGTTCGGGACAGTTGCAGCCATTTGCAGAGACGGCAGAGGGGAGTACCAAGGAGCGCCGGCGATCCGGTTCAACTTTGTTGATGATCCAGAGACGTTGGAGACCTTGGCGATACGTGAAGCTTTGGCCCTTGCTGATGACTTGCTCTTCCACGATATTTCAGTGGCGTCGGATTGTAAAGTGGCTGTCGAAAGCAATCAAGAAAGGTACAAGTGCACAATATGGAGCCGTGGCACATGAAATTATAGACCGCTCTAGAGTTTTTTCTTCTTGTTTGATTAATCATGAGTTTAGGACCTCGAATGTTGAGGCTCACAAGCTTGCAAAGCATGTGTTATCCCTGGGTTCTGACCGCCATGTCTGGTTAGGTCATCCAGGAAATCTGGATTTCGTCCCTGTAAACATTTGTGACGGGTGAATAAAAGCTTTGCGAGTTTGTCTAAAAAAAGCTCTATGGATGATTTGTACTACATGTTAACGCGGAATGAAATGGGTCGACTAATCAAGCTCGATGAGCCATCTGTCACCTGCCTCTTGCATGCAATGCAAAAGCCGGAGCCTTCAAATTTCCTAAGGTAGGCAGTATATCTTGGGATATTCAATTGGGACAATTGCATTTTTACCCTTAGTTGCTTCCTACCTACGGGTTTTGCCCTTACTTTTCGAGCTTGCTCAGTTTTGCCCTTACTTTTTCCATCGTGGTCCCTCGAATGCCCTTTGACCGTTTGACCAAAACTTTGAAAATTCATAACTCATTCATATGAACTCAGAAAAATGCAAATAAGATATCAAAAATGTTCAAATAAACATTACATTTATGTGCATATCATTTGCATTCAAGACAAAAGCACCCTTTAAACTACCTGAGGTAATTAATGTTATTAACATTATTAAAAATAAAAAGGTATAAACAATATTTTTTTCGTGAATAAAAATTACATGCAAATGTAGGTGATGTTTTCTGAACATCTAGATATCTTATTTGCATTTTGCCGAGTTCGTATCATCTTGTTATGAATTTTCTAACGACTTTGACCATTATTTGGAAACTTCATGACAAGTTGATACGAACTCAGAAAAATGCAAATAAGATATCAGGATGTTCAGAAAACATCACCTACATTTGCATATAATTTTTATTCATGAAAAAAATATTGTTTATAGCTTTTTATTTTTGATAATGCTAATAACATTAATTACCTCAGGAAGTTTAAACGCTGCTTTTGTCCTGAATTCAAATGATATGCACATAAAGGTAATGTTTATATGAACATTTTGATATCTTATTTGCATTTTTCTGAGTTCACATGAATTAGTTATGAATTTTCAAAGTTTTGGTCAAACGGTCAAAGGGCACTCGAGGGACCTCGACGAAAAAAGTAAGGGCAAAACTGAGCAAACTTGAAAAGTAAGGGCAAAACCCGTGGGTAGGAACCAACTAGGGGTAAGAATACAATTGTCTATTCAATTCAGCTCTGGGCTAGCATTTGCTCTTGCTCGCCAAAGAATTTTTGTAAATGTCGAAAAAACAAAAAAGAAGAAGAAGATATGCATGTGTAAATGTTATCTGTAAATGTTTAGGTGGAATGCAAAAGAATTTTGATCCATGTAAAAAAACAAGTTGGACAACATTTTTTTGGCATTTCTCAACTATTTAATATTTTTTCGTTGATAAAACACTAATGTTCTGTTTTGCATAAAAATTGTAATGCACGCTTTAGACATTAACGTGTAAAAAACAATTTTTAAGTTCTTTCCTTTTTGTTTTGAATTTACTTCATTGCAGGAGCAAAAGCTCCCTGTGTCAGATTCCAAATTCTACGGTTTTTTCCCTCTCAAAACCGCGTATAGAACGATGAAACGATAGGTTATTACTTTCATTATGTTGTTTCGTTCATTCCAACGCGAGCGGTTTATAAAAGCATGGTTCAGACGATTCATTGAAGTACGATCAACCTGTTATAAAAATGTTATGGCATGTGTGGACAACACAGATTTTCAGGTTAAACAACGTTCGATCAACCTGCTGTATCGACCCCCTGTCTGAGCATGCGTTTCGTACACAGTTCAAGACGTGTGATACGCTGCAAGCCACGTGATGAATGTCACATGGAAATTGGAACAAGAGCTAGTTGGACGTACTTATACTTAATACTTGGACGTGTACAGCGGAGATTCCATCGCTAACGCCGAAACCTTTTTCATGTGCGCATACGCGCGTGCATGTGGTTGATTCCTCTTTATTATTTTATTTTATTTTATTTTTGTAGCTGTGGTCCATTCCTCTCGAGTCGTTGGTCATCACGGGCAAAAGTGAGTTCGTGAATTATTTTGTTAGCTAGCCAAACTGAGTGTTTAATCTTGACTAACATTTAGACTTGTGAAAGTAAGTACGTCATCATACAACATTTTCAGTACGATCGATGGCGTTTCTTAGGAAATGAGTAGAAATGACCATTTATGTAAATTAATTTACCGAAATTAAACCGAAAATATGGAGTCTGATCATTCTATCAAACAAGTTTATTTTTAAACCCTAAATGCCAGTATATACTCCCTCCGTTCTTAAATGTAAGTCTTTTTAGCGATTCCACTACAAACTACATACAGATGTATATAGACATTTTTTTAGAGTGTAGATTCACTCATTTTGCTCCGTATGTAGTCCATAATAAAATCTCTAAAAAGACTTATATTTAAAAACAAAGGAAGTACAACATAAGTATTATCCCTAATTTTAACACCGGGTGATGAGGAACCACACTGAGTAGACCCACGGGGACATAAGGCCCAGCTAAGAGTTTCATGCAGGCCCATGCCCATGAACGCAAAGGACCATATAAACACAAGCAACATGCGGTGGCGGCCCAGTCGGAGTGGACACTAGTCAGGGGATCTTCATCAGTTGGTTTGCCCATTAGACTACTCACGATTGGAGTAACATAGGTAATAACATCACACTTATCTAGATTAAATAGATGAAGTGGCATGTAATTAATGAAGAAAGAGAGGCATGTGGTAACATAGCTAGTTACTGTAACATCACACATATCAAAAAAAAAGATGAGTCTATAACCTAATAAATGAAGTCATGCATGGCACAACACATATGTTACTACCCATTGTGGAGGTAGTAACATAAAGTAGTAACATGTGCATGTTACTACTCTAAGTTACTACCCATTGTGACTAGTCTTAATCGAGAGTTTTATCAGGCGGCTCGGCACAAGTGACTACTAGTAGACTAACTGCCGGGAGCAATTAAGGAGGCGCTACGCATGGATGATTCACTAATCATCAACCAAAGCAATCATTGGCACTCCATTTACTTGGTATGTATGTGTCTCCGATTTTGGAAGACTGAGAGTTGCGACACAACATCAATGTTATTAAATAACATGTCATTCAAACGCAGGTTGCCTTGTTAATTGCTCATCCATTGCTCTAAGCGTTACTAATACCTCTTATGACACATTAAGCATAGCCATTACACCATGATGAAAAGAAGCAACCAACAATCAATGAGCCATTACTTGTAGATTTAGGACCAGCCGTTGTAACTCCGGTTCTTGGCGTACTCTAGATAAGCCATGGCTAGGACACCGTGTTGGGGAGCTTCTACTTTTTCTCATGAACTCAATCACATTCTTTGTAATCCCTATACACAACTAAACGCAAGAGCACACACATGATTAGGACTATTTCCTCCACCGCTCGCAAGACCACGCACAGGATTATGACTATTTCCTCCACCGCCGAGGTGCCTGAACCTCTATAATCTCGTGTCACCCATCTGTGCCTGGGTAGATCAAGTTCCGTTGTACACCCTTGTTACTGTCAAATTTTACCCCACGACACCACACATTTTTCTCCCTAACCTTGTCAAGCAGTCTGTTTTTCTAGGGTGAAAGTAGTCTTGTTGTTCACACAACACTATTTTCTATAGAAATGACAACCTATGTAACACAAAAAGAAGTAATAGGAGATGCTACAAAATTCAGGAGTAGTGGAATTATATTAAGTTTCCTTCAAAAGTAGTGATTACTTTGAAAACAAAAGCACATTGGATACATAAAATCTAAACTATTTGAGAAAATTATTGTAATGCCATGAAAATTATTTAAAAATTAAGAATCTTTAACAAGTCAAATATAATAATTTAGAAAAATTATGCAAAGACCTAGTAATTAAAGAAAATATCAAAATTAGTTTAGAAACATTAGTGACAGAAAAAATATGTGGGTTATATGAATGTTTAAAAAATATTCCAAGGTTTACTCGAATTCTCTAGTTATTCCAGCATACTAACAATTGTTTTTCTTAAATTTTTAAAATTTCTCATTTTCAGATCCCATATTTTTAGTAGAATTGCATAAAGTTAATTATGGCTATTTTGTTACATTTTTGTGTTCATGCTAGTTTTTTTATTTATTGTTAACCCAGGTGTAGCCACACCTTTTCGATATTTTATTGCTATTTTCTAACATATACTTTCGCTATTTTTTGTGATATCTGTGTTGGCATATGTGAGAAGCTATCAGCACACAATCCAACATTCCGCTTTAGCTAAAGCCAATAGACAAATTTGTCAAGTATGGAAAGTTAATGGGGCTCAAAGTTATCAGTCTAAAGTTTGTGGAACAAAGCTCAATTGAATAAATAATGGAAGTACCTAAAAGAACTTTCCCAATTAATTTTTTAATTTCACCTACTTTGGCAATTGGTGTAAAAGTTGATCAGAAAGTCAAACTTTAGCGATTACTTTAACCATCAAGTGTGCTCAAGGACACATGATCCCTTTATAAACATAATAATAATTTTGCACTCATAAATAAATCCAAAAAGGTAACCTCCAATTCTAATGAATTAAGTTCATCTCCAAATCCAGATTTTGTGAAAATCCCAATTCATTTGCAAGCTATGCAAAATATCAAACTCGGGAACTTTTTCAAAAGTTTATTTGTTATTCTAGCTCCCCACTTCTTTGTTCTAACCAGACCATAAATAAATAAATAAAATTATAAACTAATTTAGCACATGAGTCACTCTAATATCTACACACCATGTGTTTTGGATGTTTCTCATAATTTGCAACTCAGTTTTGAATTAAAAAATATAGACGAGTTGTGCTCCCAATCCAGATCACAAGATCTGTTGTTCAAGAGAGATGGGGAGAAGAATAGGTGTGTGAGGATAGAGAAGGTGGCGTGATGGCTGATGAGTGGGCGACAAGTTTATGAGTTTGGTGGATTATATGGCTACGAGATGAAATGTGGGTTGGATTTGGCTTAGTGATCCATTGATGCACAATTTGTATTTGTATGTGAAAAAGTACTGAAAACAGTATGAAATAAAAAATTTCTGTTAGATTAGATTCTATTTACGGTCAGAATGAATCAACCGACTAGGTACCTGCACATGAGTTGAACTAATATATGCCTCTGGTTCTAAATATAAGATATTTTGGCAATTTAAACTACCAAAACACATGTTACAATTGTGAACAGAGGAAGATACAATTATTCAACTCCCTTTGATCCATATTAATTACTCCCTCCTTCCCAAAATCTTAGGCATATTAGGATTTACATGCAATCCCATAATGTAGGACGCACAGTTAAAGCCTAGCCAAGATCGCTACTTTTTTGGAAATAAAAAGATGCGACCAATCCTCTTGTGGGGTTAGCACCCAAATCATGCATGCCTTCCTTTTTTATCTCCAATCGTGGATGGCTCCCTCGTGCGATTTGCTCACGTAACTGACTCTGTGCTAATTTTCGTGCTAACAACTAATACGCCCTAGATTTTGGGAAGGAGGGAGTATCATTGATTTAGTACAATACTAAATCAACGATAAATAGTATGCATCAGAGGGGCGTAGCTTTCTCACTTGAGTATGGCTTGTAGCTAGGTAATTACTGTATCGGTGGAAGAAAACATACGTCGTTTACCGTGCCTATATGTATAGGGGGGTACGCACGCACGCACACTTGTTATCAAGAAACATATTTATTTTTCAATCATGGTAAAAAAAGTAAACAGATTCCTCAATTTTATTTAGTGACAAAGGTGCGGAGCTAATCCGGATAATTAAGCAGCAATAACTTGACTTAATTTTTTGAGACAAATGACCTGATTTAGTAATGCACGTATACCAGCTTCGTTAATATATTGAGTTGTTGTACATTTGTAGTTAAGTGGATTTATTAAATATGATATAATTCAAACCTGCAATGCTTAGTTGTACTTATTGTTTCTGTGGGTTTGCCCATCCATTCGTGGTATAGGGTTGCTTAGATGTAGGAGAATGAAAAAAAACTTGCCTTATCTTAATTAAGAGATAGTGTCTTAGCAACCATATCTCTCACCACATATTTAGATAATTACAACTACTAGAGAGAAGACTAAGAGATGATCCATTGTACATCATTTTTATACTGCCATTTCTAAATTACACGGCAAACTTAAGATAAGATAGTATTATCAATCGATGTACATGCCCTAAGATAGTAACTCTAAAGTGGTTGGATATCCGCTGAACCTTTCTCCTCTTTCGACGCTCGCGTGAGACGTGCTGGAATGTTGATCTGGTTGTTCACCCTTGAGATGTACTTCCTACATCCTAAAATAAGTGCCGTTGACTTAGCATGAATTATTTTTTTACGAATGAACTTAGTACAACTTTGTAGTAAAGTTATACTAAACCAATGACACTTATTTTTACTAAGTCAGTGACATTTATTTTAAGACGAAGGGAGTATAAACTTCCTTCATTTCGATTTTGCAACCTTTTTATATTTTTATTGCTCTGAATTGTGTCAATGGTTGGTTTCATTTTGATACGGAAGGGGAGGGGCTCGTAGCCCTCTTGATGTTCTAAAATTTTTGCTTGGGGAGAGAGAACACTTGTCTCAAAAAAAACCTAGAGACACGGCACAACATGGAGGTCCAAAATAGTTTTTCTACCGGAACCGGTACCTACTGGTGAAACATCGCCTATTCACTTGCTTCCTCTGATATTCATGCCAATTTTTTGTGTATAAAGTAAAAATAATTTGCTATGCAATACAAACAGTGGAGAAAGAAAAACACTAGTGCATGTCAGATTTGTGGCAACTTTAGCTATGAGAGAGAGTGAGTGAGAAGAAAAATACGGCGCATGTGTTCTCTCTCCCCAAGCAAATTTTTTGCATTTTATTTCCTAGTCATATTTGAATGGTAAATAACTTATGAAAAAAAATTATGTTTGTGAATTTTTTGTATATTTGAATTCAGAATGATAAGGCCTTTAAAACAAGACCGATTTTGGATACATTATGGCTAGTTTGAATTTTACTGTTTCAATCAGTTTCACATTACAAAAAAAAGATCTCAGTCATTTTAAAATGGATTTCCCTCGTTGTAAAATGCCTATTTCACACATTAGAAGGCACATATCTTAGTCATTTAATAAACTTGTTTCACTCTTTTCAGAGAGCCGATTTCAATCATTTAAAAAAACTTATTTCTTTATGTTCAAAAAACCAATTTCGCTCATCCGAAGAAACTGATGCCACTTATTTCAGAAAAATAATTTCTCTCAGTTGAGAAAACATATTTCACTAAGTTGAGAAAACATGGATTTTAGTCGTTAAAAAATAGTTTCTTTCGTTTCAGAAATCTGATTTCAATCATTTGAAAATAAACTCATCACTTTATGTTCAAAAAACCAATTTCACTCATCTAAAGAAACCGTCCTCATTTTAGAAAAATAATTTCACTTAGTTGAGAAAACATATTTCACTAAGTTAAGAAAACATATTTCAAAATTGATTTCCCTCAATGCAAAAACACAGATTTCTAAAAGATAGGTTTCACCCCATTTAGAAAGAGATTACACTCGTTTCAAAACATGTATTTCACTCATTTCAGTATATGATTGAATTATACAATATAACAAATTTCATGCATTTATGAAAACATATTTCACTCTTTATAAAAAACTAGTTTCACTCATTTCTGAATATATTTCACAGATAGATTTCAAACATATCTTTCACTCATTTCAAATAAATGTTTTCACTCTTTTTTCAAGTTAAACTAATTCCAGTAATATCGGTAAATGATTTCACTCATTTATAAAAGACATATTTCACACATTTCACTAGTTCCAAAAAACACATTACACTCAATTACAAAATGTAGATTTCACGCATATCATTTTCAAACACTGAAATAATGGTTGTATTTCACAAATATTAGTTTCAAACACTGAAATAAGCAGGTTCGCACAATTGTTTTTTTGAATATTTACTGTGAGGCAAAGCCCCACAACCCTTTATTGAAAAAGCATGCACTGTACAGACAAAGAGAAACTTTGTACAAAGGCTAAGGAAAAGGACCTACCTATGCCTAACTATGCCTACCCGCTTTACAACAAAGAGTCAATCCATGCCAATAGTTTAGGTTTGATACCATCCTTCACCCTATAGGCTAGAAGTTAAATATCATGGATGAATTTACATTTCCATGCACTGAAGGTGGCTCTCTCAGCTCTGAAAGTTCTGCCATTTCGTAGAATCCATATATTCCATGCTGCTGTTAGCATAACTTCAAAGAAGAAGGGATGCCTAAAGCTGGTCCTAGCATGAAGGATACATTGTTGTATATTAGAACCTCCAGTCCAATCAATGCCCAAGTAATTCCATACCCTGGAGCTAAACTTGCAATTAAAGAACAGGTGAATCATGTCCTCATATACATACTCATTGCAAATGAGACAGAGATTATCATCTTGGCTTGATCTCCAATGTCTTCTAACCAGCATGTCCTTGGTGTTGAGACTGTCAAAGAGTAACAGCCAGCCAAAACCTTGATCTTCATAGTGCACCTACTCTTCCACAACCATTTGCAGGGTTGTATTGTAGGTAAATGGGAGTGCATTATTGTGTAAAAGCTTTTGGCAGAATAACCTCCAGATTTACCAGGCCATATCCAAACATCAGGGATAGTGGGGTCCCTGTTTAACTGCATGATCCAACCTTCCAGCATGTGTAGCTCAGAGGAAGCCTCATGGGATAAAGGCAGATAAAACATGGAGAATAAATCCTGAGACTGAAGGAATTCCTAAACTGATATCTTATCATTATTTACAAAAGAGAACAACCGAGGCAATCTCCAACATAAAGGTCTAGAAGAGCCCCCAATATGCCAATAATCAGTCCAAAACAAAGCAGTGTCACCCATGTTGGTACGTACGGAGGCAATGGCACTATAAGCCTCATGAAGTTTTAGCACATCCCTCCACCAGAACGAACCAGATTGTGCTGTGGCATGGGGGACACCAAGATCATAGTAGCTGTTCCATATCAAGGCCACCCAAGGAATGTCAACCTTGTTATAAAAATTGTGGAGATGCTTGATGAGGAGGCCTTTGTTCTGGATGTTTAGATTAATGACCCCTAAACCACCTTTGTCTTTTGGCCTGCAGACCAGATCCCATGCAGCCAGAGACTGCTTTGGAGCATCACTGTTGCCCCTCCAGAGACATTGTCTGAAGATTCCGTCCAACTGTTTGATGATCCATGGTGGAATGTGTAGGCTACACAGAAAGTATATTGGCATAGAGATCAAGACAGATGTAAGCAACTGTAAGCGAGAGCCTTGATTCAACATGGAAGAACTTGCAGTCAATCTCCTCTCAAGACTATCAACTAGTGGCATGAGATCTAGGATTCTGGGCCTAGTAGTTCCCAAGGGCAATCCAAGGTAGGTGAATGGGAGCTGCCCAATTCTACAACCAAGTATAGCAGCCAATCTAGCAGCTTCACTTTCCTCCATGTTCAAAGGAATCATTGAGGATTTTGCAAAGTTCACCTTTAAACCAGTGGATTGCTGGAAGGTATACAACATGTTCTTAAGGGCAACAAGCTCTTCATCCTTAGATGCAAGAAAGATAATCGTATCATCTGCATATTGAATGATGGGAAGATGTAGTTTCTGTGATAAGGATGAATCCATCAAACACCTCTTTCTCGAATGTCCCTTGGCAAAAAATTGTGGCGGACGGTGCACTTAGCTTTTAATATTACTCCTCCAAATACCATCAACACGTTATTTGGAACGTGGTTAGATGGATTAGACCCTGAAACCGCGAGACATATCCGTGTTGGAGTATGTGCTTTATTATGGGTTGTATGGAACTGCAGAAACTATTTGGTTTTTAATAGAACAACAAATATTCATTTCTTGCAGGTTATCTTCCGGGCCACTACACTCATCCGTATGTGGTCGCTACTCACTCCAACGGAGGCCAGGGAGCGTTTGGTTACTGGATCTGTCCGATCGGAGATGGTAGCTCAGGATATCTTCAACCGGTTTGGATGACGGTCATGTAATAGGATAGGTTTTTAGGTTCCTATCTTATATTTTTGCCTGCCGGTTGTGGCTTCTCCTGTCATGATGCTTTTGCTCTTTGTGAGCTTTTCTGCTTTTCAAACCTGAAGACCTTTGTGGAACATTTTGCTTATTATTAATAATGTGGCCATATGCATCATTCTGATGCAGAGGCCGGGGCCTGTCCCCTTTTCGGGAAAAACAGAATACAAATACTAGTATGCATGTAGAGAGTGTGCATCAATCTCCAAGAATTCAAGGATGGATTCAGCACGGGCACATACCTGTTCCAGTAAAAAACACTAGTTGTCTCTTTGTGACATTGTGTTGCCCGATTGCACAAGGGCTGACCGGCCAACCTATGCAATGAACAAAAATGATAGACATACGGACTAAACCGACGAAACTTTACGGATCAAGAATTGGGTTAAATAACCTACTCCTCCTAATTTACCCCCCCCCCCCCAAACATTTTTAAACGTGAACATTATTTGAACATTTTTTACAAGACTCGCTTGAGCGACCTGGTGTAGGGTGCAAGCGTTGGCATCGTCTATTGAGGATCCCTGGCTTCCAAGTATATATGTCGGCCAGCCCGACGGATTCATACATGTCTGCCAACCTCCTCACATGGTGATGACTTTGTTGGTGCTAGCTCATGAGAAATTAGAACGATTCCAACGTGCCGACCTATATCGTCCGCGCTTGTTTGTTTGGATTAAAACGGGCACAAAAGTTGGCCCAACGCGCCGACTCGACCCATTTCGGACCCAAATTTGGGCCTCATTTGCGTTGGTGCAGACAAAAGATGGATGCGTGCGACGCCTGCCTACTCCTCCCCTGGCCCACCAGTCGATGTTACATAGGCCATTCTTTTCCTCCCATTGATAGCAAGCACTCGGCCGCCCCACCCAGTTCCGGTGCCCCCGCCAGCCGTCCACACACACACATATCTCCCCCACAACATGCCACCTTCCCACATTGCCGCCAGCACCGCCTCACCGCCGGGCCATCGCAGCTTCCCCCTACGTTGACGCCATCACCACCTCGCCCCCCGCGCCCCCGACCAGCTCCTTCGACGATGCAATCATGCTTGTCTGACGCCGCCATGCTCGCCGAATGCTGCCAGGCCTGCTACCTCATGCAGGGGAGGCGTGTGGCTCTTCGCTAGCATGCTTCTTCGACGACACCCGCATGATGTTCGACGGTTTGCCCGCAAGGTACAAATGGACTCCACCGACGAGTTATTTTTCCACAATTTCCTTTGCGACTCGGATGATTCTTCATCCGACGATGAGCAGATGGTGGTCGTTGTGTTAGTCGTCCATGATCACCTTAGTAGGTAGCGGCCGTTGTTTCGGGGCTCGATCCAGGGCACACTCTGGCATTGAATCGCAACCGAGAGAGCGGTCATTTCCTTCTCTGGAAGGACTACTTTGAGACTCCCAACCTGCTCTTCAGACATCACCTATTATGGTGTCGTTTCCATATGGCTAGGCATGTTTTCAACCGTATTCGGGAGGGGTTAGTCAGATACGATAAGTATTTTGAGTGCAAGGAGGATGCCCTTGGAAAGATTGGCTTCTCCACTTATCAAAAATGCACTACAACTATCTACATGCTTGCATATGGAGTTTCCGGTGATCTCATTGATGTGTATGTCCGTATGAGCAAGTCCACTTGCCTAGACTCCATGTATAGGTTCTGCAAGGCTGTGATTGCAGTGTTTTGCCCTGAGTACTTGAGAGAGCCAAATGTTGCCGATATAGCCTGCTTATTGGCGATGAATGCCAGTAGAGGCTTCCCGGGGATGCTTGGTAGCATAGACGGTATGCACTAGGAGTGAAAAAACTGCCCTTCTGCTTGGCAAGGGCAGTATAGGGGCCATGCTGAAGCTTGCACCATCATACTCGAGGCCGTGGCTTCACAAGATCTCTGGATTTGACACTCTTTCTTCGGCATGGCCGGATCTCACAATGATATACATGTGCTTCAACGCTCTCTGGTGTTTGCAAGGCTTGCCAAAGGTAACTGCCTGGAGGTGAATGTTAACATCAATGGTCTAAAGTACAAGAAAGGATACTATCTAGCTGATGGTATCTATCCTCAGTGGACTACTCTTGTCTCCCATCCTATAGGAGAGAAGAGAAGCGACTTGCACAAGAGAAAGACAGTGCTAGGAGGGATGTGGAGCGTACCTTTGGTGTTCCGCAATCTCGATGGGGCATCGTTCGATATCCTACTAGAACTTGGAGCACCAAAAAGTTGCGGGAGGTGATAACTGCTTGCGTGATCATGCACAACATGATCGTAGAGGATGAGCGCCTAGAACGTATCTACAACCAAGGGTTTGAGTTTCAGGCTGACAATGTTGTGCCTGAGCATGGAGGAGCGGCAACTTTTGCACAGTTCACCCAATTTTATCATCAAATGTGTGATTGGGAAACTCACATTCAGCTGCAAAATGATTTGGTTGAGCATATGTGGGCTCAAGTTGGCAACAAATATATGTATCTTTTTTAAAATGTATTTGAGATAATTTAATTTTTACTTGGCTTGTAAACTATGATATATTTATTTGGCTTGTGAACTATGATATATTGCTACCTCTTTAGCACTGCGTTGGTTTTTCCCTTGAAGAGGAAAGGGTGATGCAGTAAGTAGCGCAAGTATTTCTCTCAGTTTTTGAGAACCAAGGTATCAATTCAGTAGGAGATCACGCTCGAGTCCCACGCACCTACACAAACAAATAAGAACCTCGCAACCAACGCAATAAAGGGGTTGTCAATCCCTTCACGGTCACTTACGAGAGTGAGATCTGATAGATATGATAAGATAATATTTTTGGTATTTTTATGATAAAGGGAAATAAAGATGCAAAGTAAAATAAACGGCAATAGAAATAACTAAGTTTTGGAAGATTAATATGATGGAAGATAGGCCCGGGGGCCATAGGTTTCACTAGTGGCTTCTCTCAAGAGCATAAGTATTACGGTGGGTAAATGAATTACTGTCGAGCAATTGATAGAAAAGCGAATAATTATAAGAATATCTAGGCATGATCATGTATATAGGCATCACGTCCGTGACAAGTAGACCGAAACGATTCTGCATCTACTACTATTACTCCACACATCGACCGCTATCCAGCATGCATCTAGAGTATTAAGTTCATAAGAATAGAGTAATGCTTTAAGTAAGATGACATGATGTAGAGGGATAAACTCATGCAATATGATATAAACCCCATCTTTTTATCCTTGATGGCAACAATACAATATGTGTCGGTTCCCTTTTTGTCACTGTGATCGAGCACCGCAAGATTGAACCCAGAGCTAAGCACTCCTCCCATTACAAGAAAGATCAATCTAGTAGGCCAAACCAAACTGATAATTCAAAGAGACTTTCAAAGATAAACCAATCATACATAAAAGAATTCAGAAAAGAATCAAATATTGTTCATAGATAATCTGGATCATAAACCCACAATTCATCGGATCTCGACAAACACACCGCAAAAGAAGATTACATCGAATAGATCTCCAAGAATATCGAGGAGAACTTTGTATTGAGATCCAAAGAGAGAGAAGAAGCCATCTAGCGAATAACTGTGGACCCGTAGGTCTGAAGTAAACTACTCACACATCACCGAACATGCCATGGAGTTGATGTAGAGGCCCTCTGTGATCAATGCCCCCTCCGGCGGAGCTCCGGAAAAGGCCCCAAGATGGGATCTCTTGGGTACAGAAGGTTGCGGCGGTGGAATTAGGTTTTTGTGGTGCTCCTGGATGTTTGGGGGGTACGTGGATATATATAGGAGGAAGAAGTAGGTCGGTGGAGCAACGAGGGGCCCACGAGGGTGGAGGGCGCGCCACCCTGCCTCGTGCTCTCCTCGATCGTTTCTTGACGCCCACTCCAAGTCTCCTGGATCACGTCGTTGAGAAAATCACGTTCCCGAAGGTTTCATTTCGTTTGGACTCCGTTTGATATTCCTTTTCTGCGAAACACTGAAATAGGCAAAAAACAGCAATTTGGGCGGGGCCTCCGGTTAATAGGTTAGTCCCAAAAATGATATGAAAGTGTAAAATAAAGCCCATTAACATCCAAAATAGATAATATAATAGCATGGTGCAATCAAAAATTATAGATACGTTGGAGACGTATCATATATTCGCTTGGTTGTGAAACTATGAAAAATGTTTTTATTTTTGTCTGAATTGAAAACCCAAAGCAGGCCAGCCGCGAGGACGAAAATGGATCGGTGCGTTGGGCGCATTGCTAAACCATACGCAAAAGGGGGCGGACGACGAGCGGGCGGCTGACCCAAACGGAGAAAAACGGACCGAGCACGCGTCCGTTTGAGTCAACGCCAGGCATCCGTTTGTGTAGCCTGCAGGCATCATCACCGTCTATGGAGGATCCCTGGCCTCCGCGTATATATGTCGGCCGGCCCGACGGATTATACGTGTCTGCCAAGCTCCTCATATGGTGATGAATTTGTTGCTGCCAGCTCGTGAGCAATTAGGTCGGCAGTACCGATAGATTACGTAGCTCCATCATTTAGAGGAATCATCTGATGTATAGTTTTAGGTGAGCAGAGAATTGGTCACTAGTTGCCAATACCAATCGATCCATTTAGTATAGTCACTTGGAGCTTCTAGAACCAGACCCCTCGGCCCCCCTTCCCCAAACTTTTGTGCGGACAAGTGGACACCTCTCGATCACAAATCGCGACAGAACTACCCCACATCTAGCCCAAACGTCATGGCTGTCCAAGGTGGACCGGATATGGGGACGCCCGGGCTCGCTCAGACATGCTTGCCATGTCAGACTGATGGGCATGACCCACCCAAAAACTATCGATCCATTTGGTTCCTCTCCTATTTTGTTAGGAAGAAATCATGTCACCGCTATGACATGTTGGCCGAGGAATTAAATCCGTCTATTTAAGCCTAACGGCGAGGGTAAACCCTATCTGCCCCCATTCCCCTCCTCTTTCCCCATCCGCTCTGCCACTGCTTCCCCTGCTCTTCCTCTTCCACTCCGACCCCGTCGTCTGCCATGGTCCAGCAAAAGATAACATGCTGCAAAGAGACATGATAACATCTCAATCTCTAACAATGAGGTGGCAAAGAAAATCCCTACGGAGTGGAGGCTATGCAAATTGGCTTGGCATATGAAGAGGAGTGGAGCAGGGATAGTGGAGTCAAAAGACATGATATTCTCGTAGGTCTCAGGGTAGATGTGGATAGCTAGAGTGTTTCTTCTTTAGCATCTTGTAACCTAACCTCTGTTTCTTCTTTCCGTTCTTAACAAATCAACACACAAAGCTCTTGCGTGTTAAAAAAAGATAACGTACTACTATATGCTCACACCCCGAGTCAAGTGAAGATTGTCACTAAGATGCGCGACGCTTAAACTGTTTCAGAGCAGGAGGAGGTACTGGAGAAAGGGAGGAGGAGGTGCCTGAGAACGAGGAGGAGGTAGGCATGGAGGAAATGGAGGAGGAGGTGCCGAAGAACGAGGAGGAGGCGAACATGGAGGAAATGGAGGAGGAGACGCCAGGCATGAAGATTGAGCCCAGCGGCTCTGACATGGAGGAGGTGGAGACAGAGTTCCATCAGGCCCAAGCTGCGGAGGTGGCGGTGCAGTTCGAGGCGGAGCAAATGCCCATCCTTTACTTGATCCTGTCCGAGCAGAAGGTGGCGGCGAACCACCGTTGTACTCACCTCACCGATGTGAGGTGGGAGCAGCTCTTCTGGATCTCGACAACGAGGAAGAGTAGCCGGAGTTCCGGCCCGACGCCAATGACCATGAGGCGGTCCGCCCGGCGCATAGGTCATCTATATCTCCGACGACGAGTTGAAAAGTAAGGTAGTTTTTATTCGAATGTAGCTCATTTTATCTGTATATGCTTAACTACGTATGATGAATTTCATATTTCATGGATTAAATATGAAAATAGGGGTTTGCAAATGGAGGTTGTGGTTGCAGAGCAGGTCAAATGAGAGTTGACCGACCCGTGTCGTCCGCAGACATATAGGGGGTATGCTCTTACTACTGTAGCACTGTCCTAGTACTCCCACTTGTATGCCCGCTTTTGCTTTGATTAATTCAGAACTTTAATTAAGCTGTGTTCATACTCGAACATGATACTACCTGTCAATGGTTCCTTCATTTGCTAATACGCATCGATCATTGGACGCAAATTAAACCGATCACCTAATTATGTAATGTCCGTGTCAAAACCCCGCCCTCGTTTTTTGCTTAAAAACAAGGCCTAGGGTCCGTACTTTCGCTAGTGCAACCTCTCAACAATGCTAACATAGTTGGATCATATGATTATCCCTCAAAGTGTATCGAAGAATCACTGCCGAGTTCCTATTAGCAGAGAACAAAAGATAGGAATTGTTTGTAGGGTACTAAACCACCTCAAAGCTATTCTTTCCGTTTGATCTATTCAAGAGTCTGTACTAAAATAACACAATACTATTTTTTCCGTTCGATCTATGCTAGAGTCTGTACTAAGATAACACCAAAGCAAGTTCATATTCATAATACTCAATCCACACAAAGAACTATAAATAGATCCCAAAGTTATCGTCGGAGAAAAGATAATAAAAACGTGCATCAAACCCTATGCATAGATTACCCCAATATCACCGCGAGAATCCGCGAGTTGAATGCCATAACATATATCAAGTGAATCAATAAGATACCCCAATTTTCACCTCAAGTATTCATACCGCAAGACATATATCATGTGTTCTCATCTCTGAATATTCAATCCGACAAGACAAAACTTCAAAGGTTAAAGACTCAATTCATCACAACAAGAGTATAGAGGGGAGAAACATCATACGATCCGACTATATTAACAAAGCCCATGATATAGATCACGAAAGAGAGAGAGAGTGAGATTTATCACATAGCTACTAGTACAAACCCTCATCCCCGAGGGTGGACTACTCCCTCCTCATCTTGGTGGCCACCGGGATGATGAAGATGGCCACCGGAGATGATTCCCCCCTCCGACAGGGTGTCGAAATGGGTCTAGATTGGTTTTCGGTGGCTATGGAGCCTTGCGGCGGCGAAACTTCTGATCTAGGTTAACCCCGAAGGGTTTCTGAATATTTGGGAATCTATAGTGCAAAGAACGGGTACGGGAGGCCACCGAGGTGGGCACAACCCACCTGGGCGTGCCAGGCGGCCCTAGCGCGCCCTGGTGGGTTGTGCCCCCCTCGGGGCACCCCCAGATGCTGCTTTGGCCCATCAGGAGTCTTCTGGCCCATAAAAATCCACAAATAGTTTCGCGGTGTTACAAGCAAAAAACAGTAACTGGCACTGGGCACTGGGTCAATAGGTTAGTCCCCCAAAATGATATAAAGTTGCTATAAAATGATTGTAAAACATCCAAGAATGATAATATAATAGCATGAATACTTCATAAATTATTGATATGTTGGAGACGTATCAGCATCCCCCAGCTTAATTCCTACTCGTCCTCGAGTAGGTAAATGATAAAAGAAATAATTTATGAAGGTGAATGCTAGCAAAGTGCACAGGTTTAATCAATGACAATTTCAATCACTTTTCCTAGCATCATAACAGCAATTCTTTCTTATGAAACTTCTCATGTTATCGTGGCAACCAATTCACATGTTAAGGTTCAAACAATGAACTCTCTTGAAACTCAACAACCTTTGTTCTTAGTCACCAAGAAATTTCAATTTAACTTATTCAACGGAGTTTAAGTAAGAGATCCACATACTCAACCATCATATAGTCTTCTATGATTGCTAACACTCACCTTGTACACATGAGCAAAACGTTTCAACCGGACACATAGAAAGATAGGGCTTATAATTTCGCCTCCCAACGTATTCACCTCAAGGGTGATGTCAACAATAATAACTCATGCTACCCATATTCAACTGGACATATGTGCCTAGATCTTTCCTCACCACATGATGCTTGCCAAAAGAGAAAACTAAAAAGAAATAGAGAGAAGGACTTTGACTCTTTGCATAAAAGTAAATACATAAAAGTAAAAGATAGGACCTTCGCAGAGGCAATCAGAGGTTGCCATGTGCTTATTTGTTTGTATGCTCAACCCCTTAGTGCAAAAGAACGTCACGTTATATTGCCCCTTATGATAGCAACCTTTCTTATGTAGTCCGTCACTTTTATTACTTCGCCATCACAAGTTCGTACAACGCTCAATTTTCTCTTACACTAAATGATCTCACACTTTTAGAAGCAATTTTCATTGCCTTATTGCACCGATGACAACTTACTTAAAGGATCTTGCTCAATCCTTAGGTAGGTATGGTGGACTCTTGAAAATAAGATTTGGGTTTAAGGATTTTTGGATGCACAAGTAGTATCTCTACTTGGTGCGGAATTTTTGACTAGCAAAGATGGGGGGCAAGCACCACATGTTGAAGGATCTATGACAATATAACTTCTATGTGAATATGAACAAACAAAAACCATTACGTTGTCTTCCTTGTCCAACGTCAACAATTTTGGCATATAATATTTTGATGGGGGCTCACAATCACAAAAGATTTCCAAGATAGTGTATTTGCATGTGAAAGTTTTCTTTCTTATACTAATTATTCGTGAATTTCTTATACGGCCAATATTGTGATTGTCAAGCCTCAAAAGATTTCACTTTCCAAACCCAATGTGAAGGTACCAGTCGGCATGATATGATTTCAACTTCATGACATTCAATTTATTCAACAATTTACTCATAGGATATAAGTGAAGCACAAGAGTAAATGACATAGAAAACAACTTCGATGACGGAATGTGAATGCCGCTTACTTAGCCTCCTTGGCAATTATTTGAGGACTCTATTTTATTTAAAAACTTTCAGATCTAAGTATTTTATTAGAATAGCAAGCAAAACAAAACAAAATGACATTCTAAGAATAGCACACATCAGGTGAAGAAGTAGAAACTTAGGCTCAATTGATACTAACCGATAATTGTTGAATAAGAAAGGTGGATGCCTACCGGGGCATCCCCAAGCTTAGATGCTTGAGACTTCTTGAAATATTAACTTGGGATGCCTTGGGCATCCCCAAGCTTGAGCTTTTGTGTCTCCTTATTTCCTTTTATATCACGGTTTCCCTAAATCTTAAAAACTTCATCCACACAAAACTCAAATAAGTTAGTATAAACCAATGCATACTGTAGCAAACCACTAAAATTATTATTCAACATTGCATACTAAATGCCTCTGCATATTTAATACTCCTATCCGCAAATAGAATCATTAAACAAGCAAACATATGCAAACATAACAACAATCTGCCAAAATAGTACAGTCGGTAAAGAATGCAAGAGTGTCAATACTTATTACACTCCAAACATTATGAAAATTTACCACACTGCAGAAAAATTATCAGAGCCCATTTTGCAAAAAGTTTCAACATTTTATCACATTCTGACTTTTCTAGGGAATTTTTACAACAACGATAAACTTTCTGTTTTCAAACAGCAACATGTATACTTGCAAAATAAGCATGGCAAAGGCTATCCTTGCCACTTTTATTGAAATAAAAGATGCAAAACATTATTCTAAATAACAGCAAGAAAATCCTAACAAAATAAATTGACGCTCTAAGTAAAATACATATCATGTGACGAACGAAAACATAGCTCCAAGTGAGGTTACCGATAATGTTGGAGACGAAAAGGGGATGCCTTCTGGGGCATCCCCAAGCTTAGTTGCTTGGATATTCCTTGGATATTAACTTGGGGTGCCTTGGGAATACCTAAGATTAGGGTCTTGTCACTCCTTATTCTCCTCATATCAACATCTCACCCAAAACTTGAAAACTTCAATCACACAAAACTTAACGGGACCTTGTGAGATAGGTTAGTATGATAAAGAGCAAACCATTTCACTTTTGGTACTGTCAAAGACAAGATTCATAATTGTTCACACACAATGCCTACTGTAGCACATCATTTCCACAATTTATATTGGGCAATATAAGCCATAGAAACTAGAAAGCAAGCAAACTATGCACCGAAAATAGAATCTGTCAAAAACAAAACAGTCTGTAATGATCTGGATAACTACCATACTTCTGCTACTCCAAAAATTATGAAAAAATTATGAACACGTGAGAAATTTGTATATTGAACTTCTTCAAAAATAATCAACTCAATAGTACTCTTCTGTTAAAATAAGACCTATTTTTGTGAGCGCAAAAGTTTCTGCTTTTCAGCAGAGTCAAATCAACTATCACCCAACATGATCCCAAAGGCTTTACTTGGCACTTTATTGAAACAAAAGCTATAAAACACTAGCATAACCATGTGAACACACAAAAACAGTAATTAAAAGTGTTGGGTTGCCTCCCAACAAGTGCTTTTCTTTAATGCCTTTTAAGCTAGGCAAGATGATTTTAATGATGCTCACATAAAAGATAAGAATTGAAATATGAAGAGAACATCATGCATCATAAGTCCCTCTCTCATAATAATTTTCAGTAGCATCATGAATAGATTCATCAATATAACCATTACATAACGCATTCTTTTCATGATCCACAAGCATAGAAAATTTATTACTCTCTATGGCATACATGTCATCATAATGATCATCATAGATAGCAACTTTATTGCCATAGTCAATTGAAACCTCTTCCAAAATAGTGGATGTATCACTAAATAAACTCATGGCCTCTCCAAATCCACTTTCATAAATATTGTAATAAGATTCAACACCCTCCAAAATAGTGGGATCACTACTACCTAGAGTTGACACTCTTCCAAACCCACTTTTATCAATGTAATCATCATAAATGGGAGGCATGCCATCATCAAAATAAGTTTGATAATTCAAATTAGGGGGACTAAAAAGATCATCTTCATTAAACATAGCCTCCCACTAGTAGAAAAAGGGTCAAACGTGAAGCACATTAGTGCCGGTTTGTATTTGAGCCGGCACTAATGTATACATTAGTGCCGGTTCCAACGGCTAGCCGGGCCGCTTTCATTAGTACCGGTTCATGGCGAACCTTTAGCACCGGTTCATGCAACGAACCGGTACTAATGAGAGTGGTGGCAGGATGTTATCAGACTGGGGCCCCTCCAGCCCCTTTAGTACCGGTTCTTGGCACGAACCGGTACTAAAGGTCGTCCTACATAAACCCTTCGTCCACCTGAGCTCGCTCTGTTCTTCCCCTTTCCCCTCTCCTCTCTGTTCTTCCCCTCTTCCTCTCGAGCTCATCACACATTTTGCCCAAAATTTGTCAAGATTTGAAGGCCCACATCCATTCAAATGATCACAAAGGTTAGCAACTTTGTCCTTTCATCTCTCATTGCTAGATTAGGTCTTGCAATGCTTTATGTAGTGATTAATTTGTGAGTTTAGTAATTTGGGAGGATATATATATATATATGCTAGTATTTGATTTATATGCAATTTGAGGTCAAAAATAACACTTAGTTTGCATATGTAGGTGTGGTTTACATAGTGCCTTCTAAATCTCCGTCGTAACCACTGTCGATCGCCCGCACCGTCCCGTCGCCGGCACCACCTTGTGGTGAGCCTCTTGTTCATGAAATTTTATATAAAAATTGATGTTTGTGTGATTTGGATATATAGTTACTTGTATAATTATCTTACCCATACGTTGTTTGTTATACATATAGTGCCATGGTTTTCATATCCGTCCCCATCGGCCCTCGTCCTTGTTATGATTCAGATGTGGTATATATATTCTCTTTTAAAACTAGTTGCATTTCGTGTTTATGACAAATTATGCCCATCAAGTTTACATAGAAATTTTTTCTAGGAGGTATGTGAACCGGAAATTCCAACCGACCCTATTGTCGAGAGGTTAAATTTAGTTGAAAGAGAAAACGAGTACTTGAAAGAAAAATTGAAAAGAATTGAGGGGGAGAAGATGGAATTGGAGTTGCATGTTGCCGATGTCGTCGATGATCACAAGATCAAGATGGAGAAAATGCGCTTGAAGATTAGAAAGATTAGAAAATATGCCATCGATAGTGAGGCTTGGTATCATTATGCTGTTGGATCCATTGTTACCTTAGTTGCGATCTTGATCGTATTTGTTGTTGCATTTAAATGCTTTAGCTAGAGAGTTATTTGTTTGTTGCATTTAAGTGTTGTATGAACTTTATGTATGAACTTGTATTAATTTGGTCTATTCGGTGTTGTGTAATGAAGATGAGCCGGCAATGGATGTATGATGACCGATGCTCTCCCCAGTTCGTTGAGGGCGTGCATACTTTTCTGCTTGCGGCTGAGGCAAACAAGCGGGCGGATGGTTTTATGCCTTGTCCATGTGCTCGCTGTAAGAATGGTCACAATTACTCTATGTCAAGAACCATTCATGTCCACCTGTTTAAGTCCGGTTTCATGCCCCACTATAATGTTTGGACCAAGCATGGAGAAAGAGGGGTTATGATGGAAGACAATGAAGAAGAAAAGGACGACGACAACTATCCTGGCCATGGGTTCCCTGAATACGATGATACAACAATGGGGGAAGAAGCTGAGCTGGTAATGCGGGAAGAAGCTGAGCCGGCAATGCGGGAAGAAGCTGAAGAAGAGGCATCAGATGAGCCCGTTGATGATCTAGGTCGGGCCATTGCCGATGCAAAGAGAAACTGCGCAAGTGATTTGGAGAAGAAGAAGTTGCAGCGCATGTTAGAGGATCACAAAAAATTGTTGTACCCGAATTGCGTAGGTGACAAGAAAAAGCTGGGCACCACACTGGAATTGCTGCAATGGAAGGCAGAGAATGGTGTATCTGACAAGGGATTTGGAAAGTTGCTGGTAATGATAAAGGATATGCTTCCAAAGGACAACGAATTGCCCGAGAGTACGTACGAAGCAAAGAAGGCTGTCTGCCCTCTAGGGTTAGAGGTGCAGAAGGTACATGCATGCCCTAATGATTGCATCCTCTACCGCGGTGAGTACGAGGATTTGAACGCTTGCTCGGTATGTGGTGCATTGCGCTATAAGATCAGCCGCGATGACCCTGGTGATGTCGAGGGCGAGCGCCCCAGGAAGAAGATTCCTGCCAAGGTGATGTGGTATGCTCCTATAATACCACGGTTGAAACGTTTGTTCCAAAACAAAGAGCATGCCAAGGCGATGCGATGTCACAGAGAAGACCGCAAGAAAGACGGAAAGTTGAGAGTACCCGCTGACGGGTCGCAGTGGAGAAAAATCGAAAGAAAGTACGGGAAGGAGTTTGCAGATGACGCAAGGAGCGTATGGTTTGGTCTAAGCGCAGATGGCATTAATCCTTTTGGGGAGCAGAGCAGCAACCATAGCACCTGGCCTGTGACTCTATGTTTGTATAACCTTCCTCCTTGGTTGTGCATGAAGCGGAAGTTCATTATGATGCCAGTGCTCATCCAAGGCCCTAAGAAACCCGGCAACGACATTGATGTGTACCTAAGGCCATTAGTTGAAGAACTCTTACAATTGTGGAATGGAACAGGTGTACGTGCGTGGGATGAGCACATGGGGGAAGAATTTGACCTAAAGGCGT
The DNA here is from genome assembly GCF_003073215.2 of Triticum urartu. Lineage (NCBI taxonomy): Eukaryota > Viridiplantae > Streptophyta > Magnoliopsida > Poales > Poaceae > Triticum > Triticum urartu. The sequence goes on from NC_053028.1 coordinate 557,151,051, forward strand.
TGCTGTTCGTGACCATCAATGATTGGCCTGTTCTCAGTAACCTTTCAGGACAGACAAACAAGGGATACCACGCATGCACACACTGTTTGGACGATACCGACAGTATATATTTGGCTAATTGTAAGAAGAATGTGTACCTGGGACATCGTCGATTTCTTCCGGGCAGGCATCCCGTAAGAAAGAAAGGCAAGCATTTCAAAGGTGAGGCGGATCACCGGACGAAGCCTCGCCACCGTACTGGTGCTGATGTACATGATATGGTCAAGGATTTGAAGGTGGTCTTTGGAAAGGGTCCTGGTGGACAACCTGTTCCGAATGACGCTGACGGACGCGCACCCATGTGGAAGAAGAAATCTATATTTTGGGACCTGCCCTATTGGAAAGACCTAGAGGTCCGCTCCGCAATCGACGTGATGCAAGTGACGAAGAATCTTTGTGTGACCCTGCTTGGCTTTTTGGGCGTGTATGGGAAGACAAAAGATACACCTGAGGCATGAGAGGACCAGCAACGTATGCACGGAAAAGACGGCATACATCAGGGTCATGCAAGCTACGCTCTTACCAAAGAAGAGAAGGAAATCTTCTTTGAATGCCTGCTCAGTATTAAGGTACCGTCTGGCTTCTCGTCGAATATAAAGGGAATAATAAACATGGCAGAGAAAAAATTCCAGAACCTAAAGTCTCATGACTGCCACGTGATTATGACGCAACTGCTTCCGGTTGCATTGAGGGGGATTCTACCGGAAAACGTTCGATTAGCCATTGTGAAGCTATGTGCATTTCTCAATGCAATCTCTCAGAAGGTAATCGATCCAGAAATCATACCAAGGTTAGAGAATGATTTGGTGCAATGTCTTGTCAGTTTCGAGTTGGTGTTCCCACCATCCTTCTTCAACATCATGACGCATGTCCTAGTTCACCTATGCAAAGAGATTAACGTTTTGGGTCCTATATTTCTACACAATATGTTCCCCTTTGAGAGGTTCATGGGAGTCTTAAAGAAATATGTTCATAACCGTGCTAGGCCAGAAGGAAGCATCTCCAAGGGCCGTCAAAATGAGGAGGTCATTGTGTTTTGTATTGACTTTATTCCTGACCTTAAGCCGATTGGTGTTCCTGAATCGCGGCATAAGGGCAGACTGGATGGAAAAGGCACGCTAGGAGGGGAACAAATAATATGTATGGACGGACATTCTCTCACTGAAGCACACTACACAGTTCTACAGAATTCCGCCTTGGTGGCTCCGTATATGGATGAACACAAGAATTTGTTACGCTCCAAACACCCGAAGCGGTCTGATGACTGGATTACACGTGAACAAGCCAGGAGTTTCGCCAGCTGGTTGCAAACACGTACCATGCATGACACCTCTATTGAAGATGACCTGTACTTACTGTCCCAGTTACCATCTTCAAATATAATGACTTTCAAAGGGTACGAGATAAATGGTAATACATTTTACACGATCGCCCAAGATAAGAAGAGCACCAACCAAAACAGTGGTGTCCGCTTTGATGGAGAAACCAAGACGGGAAAGGAAACATATTATGGTTATATGCAGGACATATGGGAACTTGACTATCGACATGGTTTGAAGGTCCCTTTGTTTCGGTGCAAATGGGTCAATATGACACGAGGCGGGGTAACGGAAGACCCGCAGTATGGAATGACAACAGTGGATCTCAACAATCTTGCGTATGCAGACGAACCATTCGTCCTAGCCAATGATGTGGCACAGGTTTTCTATGTGAAGGACATGTCTACCAAGCCAAGAAAAAGAAAAGATAAGGAAGCGAATGCATCGTACGATGAGCCAAAGTGGCACATAGTTCTTTCTGGGAAGAGAAACATCGTGGGAGTGGATGACAAGACAGACAAGTCAGAAGATTATGAAAAGTTTGATGAAATTGCTCCATTCACAGTGAATATTGACCCGAGCATCCCGTTAAATGATGAAGATTTTTCCATGGTTACGGCAAAGGGACACACGCGAAGAAAAAGTTTCACACCCAAAGATCTGGGATGTGATCGGCTTCACTATCATCACTTTCTTCTGTGTTTCACACCTAGAAGGGAATCTCTGTAATAGTTAGGGTAGTTAATTATGTGTTTTGGCATTTGAAACGTGAAGAAATTTTATGTGCAAACAAATTCTTTCATGCCTTTACTGATTTTTAAAGTTAAGTTATTCACAAACTAGTGATTCACACTAATTTCAAATAATTCAAAATTTAAACTATTCAAATTTGAAAACTACGGGCACTAACAGAAAGTTTGTAATTTTTTGTACCTAAAGCAAAAATATTCACAAAGAAACTCTAAATACACAAAAAAACAACTCAAAAATAAATAAAGCAAAAAAAAATAAAAAAAGCCCGCCTACTAGGCCAAAGCGGCCGGCATACGACTAGAAACCCAACCTGTTGTTGGGCCAGGATGCAGGCCCGCAAAGGCCTAGTAGGCCAACAGGGCAGCACAGAACATGTAGGCCCAGTAGGCCTGCTTTGGAGAGGAGCTCGAGAGAGCTACCGCACGGGGGTTTATAAACCAGTGCGGTCGCCCCTCGGCTAGCGAGGTGGGACTAAACTTGCCGCACCGCACCTGCACCAGTGCACGACCTTTAGTACCGGGTCATGGCACCAACCGGTACTAAAGGGGGGGCCTTTAGTACCGGTTGGAGCCACCACCCGGTACTAAAGGGGGTCGCTTCCCGCCGCTTGGCCTGGCCAAAACAGGCCTTTAGTACCGGTTGGTGGCTCCAACCGGTACTAAAGGCCCCTCCTATATAAACAACACTTACGAAAATTTCAGTTTCTCATCTGCTTCTTCTCCTCTGCACCGTCGCCCGCCGCGCCCCCCGTACGTCTCCATCCCTCGTCGCCGCCCCCGTCGCCGCCCCGTCCCCGTCGTCGCCGCCCCCGTCGCCGCCCCGTCCCCGTCGTCGCCGCCCCGTCGTCACCGCCGCCCCGTCCTGGCCCGTCCCGCGTCGTCCCCGTCCCCGTCGTCGCCGCCCCGTACGTCCCCGCCGTCGTCGTCGCCCCGGCCCGTACGTCCCCGTCCCCATCATCGCCGCCCCGTCCCTGTCCCCGTCGTCGTCATCCCCGTCGTCGCCGCGCCCGTCGCCGTCCCCGTCGCCTCTCGCCTCGCCGGTGAGCGCACACACACACATACATTTTTTTTTAGTTATACAAATAGTTAGAAATTTTTCTGTTTTTTAGAAATTGTTAGAAGTTTTTCTGTTTTTTAGAAATAGTTAGAAATGTTAGAATTGTTAGAATAGTTAGAAATGTCAGAATTGTCAGAATAGTTAGAAATGTTAGAAATTTTTCTGTTTTTTAGTTATAGAAATAGTTATAAAAAAGTTACAATTGTTAGAAATTTTTCTGTTTTTTAGAAATTGTTAGAAATTTTTCTGTTTTTTAGAAATAGTTAGAAATGTTAGAATTGTTAGAATAGTTAGAAATGTTAGAATTGTTAGAAATTTTTCTGTTTTTAGTTATAGAAATAGTTATAAAAAAGTTAGAATTGTTAGAAATTTTTCTGTTTTTTAGTTATAGAAATAGTTAGAAAATTTTCTTTTTTTAGTTCTAGAAATATTAGAAATGTTATAGAAATGTTAGTTATATAGAAATGTTAGAAATTTTAGTTATCAAAATCCAATCATTAAAAAAATGTTACTTTTTGCGGGCATATAGCTAGTATTTGTTCTTGACGATGCCCGGCCCGCATCCTCGCAGTCGACCCGTCCGCGACGACGTCCGACTGACCCATGTCCGGGACTGGGCTCCGCCGGGCTGGCACTGGGAGGTGCTGCCTGGAGGGGCGCGCCGCTTGATGAGGAACCCGGCCCCGGGTCCCGTCGTCGACCCTGATCTCATTTGGTGGCGTTCGCGTGGGCCAGTTTCGGTGCGGAGGGAGCCGGCCCCGCCGGAGGTGGTACGTCGCCGTGTCAGGGAGGAGGACGAGCACGTCCATCGCTACATGGTTGCGTTAGAGGGCGACAGGTTCTCCAATACCTGGCAATTTATTCAGAGATCTCACTTCAGCTATAATCCTGTGAGGGTTCCTTCTCTTTGGGTGTCCACCGCCCGCGCCGCAGGAACCGCGAGTGTCCTAGATTCTTCTATAGTATTCGATCTTTATTAGCTACCTAGCCAGTGATGTACTCGATATATAATATTCAAGACGATGTATTTGAGATTATATATTATTCGAGATGATGTATTCGATATTATATCTATTATTCGAGACGATGTATTCGAGATTATATCTATTATTCGAGACGATGTATTCGAGATTATATCTATTATTCGAGATGATGTAATTTGAATACTAAATTGTTTTATATTTCTTTTGGCATAGTTAAATAAAAGCTATGGCGGACAATACCAACAGAGAGGGAGAACAGACCATGTTCGATATAATACGCGGGCCAGATGATGATCAGAATGAAGAAGATTATGACGGCTCCGAATTTCTAAACAACACCAGAGAGGGTGATATGATATTCGATCGCGACGACCGAATTGATGAAGTCATGAACTACGATTATGACAACACCGGAGAGGTATATATATTTATATAAGCAGGCATCTGGTGATCATCACATGTTTTAAATGAGTTGAAGATATATTAACGAATCGATCATTCTTCTTTCAGCCATCCGGATCGAGCAAATCTTTAGGCAACAGGACGAAACGAGGCCCGAACAAAAAGTTGAAGGAGGGCGTAAAGTATAATATCGAGGCAATCAAACCTAATGGTGAACCATTAGCGCCTAAGAAGATTGCGGACAAGTTCGTTCGTCAGTGCGCAGTTCTTGTGAAGGACCAACTCCCGATCTCCCTTCAAGAATGGAGAGAGCCAGCAAAGCCACGTCCAGATCTTACTTTTGTCGATGACAGACAAAAAAATCTACTTTGGGATACTCTCATGGAACATTTCACCCTACCAGATCATTTCACAGAAGCAGATGTGCAGAAAGTCAAGGACGCTGCTCTTAGGAAGATGGCGGTTGCATTCAAGAACCACAAGAATCGTGAATGGGACAAGTACGTCAAGGGAGGAAGGAAGACTCCAGTATTCGAGGGAACACTAGAGAATCAAAGTGCTCATTGGGATGATTTCGTGAAATTCAAGGATTCAGAATTATCTAAGGAACGGTCAAGAATAAACAAGGCCAATGCCGCAAAAAAGGGTAAGTTCCATAAGCTGGGGCCAGGTGGCTATGCGGTGGGAATGCCTAAGTGGGATAAGTCTGAGAAAGAGATGCTGGATGCAAGTGTCACTCCAGAAACATTGAGCTAGCCCCCCAAGTGTAGGACTTGGTTCTATGCGCATGGAGGGGAGTTGGACCCGAAGACAGGCAAAGTTTCCAAGAAGGCATGTCTGCACGGAGCCGAAGATAAGCTACTTGTTGCAATAGAAGAGGCTCGATCCGGGTTGTTCGAGCCCAACAGAGAGAACGACGAGCTTACACGTGCCCTGGGAAATCCTGAACACCCGGGAAGAACACGAGGCATGGGCGCTATTCCGTGGTATGAGGGGTTTTCGAACTGGAACGCCGACTACAGAACCCGTGCGAGAAAGAAGATTGCGGAGGAGAAGAAGAGGAAGATGGAGGAGGAGCAGAGGAAGCTCGACTATGAACGCCTTCAAGGCCTAGAATCAGCGCACGCGGACTTGGCAATCAAATTCCAGCGGCAGTAGGAGCAGATCGACTCACTTAGCCAGCAAAGGGGGTCTCAGCAGCTGCAGCAGCTAGCGGATGATCCAGCATTGGATAGCACCGCCCCATCCATGCCGAGAAGCAGCGTGGGTTCCGCCACGTTTGACGCAATGCTGGATAGATACCCCGTGGATGATATCGCGGAGAACACTAACTGCGAGCTACACTTCAAAATTAAGAACATATCCTTGAAGGTGGCGGACGGCGTTGCTTATACAAATTCCCCCGATGCAACCTTCCATTGCAACCCGATTCCAGCAGGCTATGCTCGTGTCGTGGTTGATGAGGTGGTGGACCAATATTCGGGGCTAGAGCTTGACATTCCTGGAGGTGACGAGGAGCACACACTCAAAGATGCCAAACATCGTATCATCCTATGGAGAAAGGATTGCATCATCTTTCGAAGGCCACCGACACCGCGTCACCCGACTCCTCGTCGAAGTCCGCCACCGAGTCAGCAGACTCCCGCTCCTCCAAGTCCACCAACGCGTGAGGCCACTTCTCCTTCTCCAAGTCCGGCAAAGTGTCAGGCCACTCCTCCTCCAAGTCCGACACAGTGTCACACGTCCACTCCTCCTCCAAGTCCGGCACAACCTCAGGCCACTGCAAGTCCGGCACAGCTTCAGGCCACTCCTCCTCGTCCAACTCAGCCCCATCAGCCATCTCCGCCGCCTCAGCAATCGCAGAAGAGACACCCCGCAGCTATGGTGCGTAGCGGTACGAGTCAAGGTCATAGTACAGGAAGTACAGGCGGAGGCAAGCGATATAAATATGGTCCAAACCTCACTACTCCTCTTCCTGAGAGGGCTTACGACAGGACTGAGGAGCAAACCAATGCCATAGTGCGGGCAGAAGTCGACGCCCATTTTGGACCGAAACCGCCACCGCCGCCAAGGGAGAAAGTGCATGTGGAAGTAGTTGACCACTTCATTCATATGGCTCAACCACCAGCTCCTAAGCCTGTTGACACAGACTATGAGCGCCACATCAGGAAGTTACATCGACAACATCTACAGAAGAAGGCGAGCTCGAGCTCGAGCAAACAACAAGCAGCTGTCAAAAAATGCGGGAAAACCGTAGCCCAGCTGGGAGAACAGGCGGCGCAATCGACCCCCCGCTTGTTGTGCCGCGAACAACACGTGACAGTACGCGCGCCCAATGTTATTGTGGGCAAACAGTTTACGTTCCCGAGGTGGGCGATGTGGTAATAACTCAGGAGCATATAATGCAGGCTGAAACTCTCAACATCACTGTTGGACAACTCCTCGAGATCGAGGACATGCCTGTGCTTACAGAGGAGGAAATAAAACGGAAATATGCCCGGGGCCAACCTTTGGTCAAGCCAGAAGAGGTCAAGAAGCTCCCAATGAGAATGTATGAATTGCATCAATGGTACATGGTCATTACCAAGAGATCCGATCGAGAGTCCCTCATGGTGCAAGTCAAGAAGGATCATTACTACCATGAGAATGCTGTGACCGTTGAGTATTCTGAACTGTTTCAGTTATACAATCAAGACGCACTCGACAAATCTATCGTTAGTTGCTATTGTATGTAAGTGATTTCATTCTGTAATTTAAGTCTCAAGCTAGCTATAGTGATCCTTTTGATCAATCATTACCTGTAATTATCCTCACTATATTCTTTTCTGTGGTATTATACAGGATGAAGATGTATGAAATGAGAAAAGATGGACGCTATGGCATTGGGTTCATTGACCCAAACACCATTAATGAATACACATGGAAAATAAAAAAGCATTATGAAAAGTAGGTAGAGGACAGCATGCTAGAGTTCTTGAAGGGCCTCAAATACAATGAAGATATACTACTTCGTTACAACTTCCAGTGAGTCACACTTTCTTGTACTACAAATTCTCTGTTTTTGCCTACTAGCTAGCTACATGTTTTTGCTTACATATGCCCGCTTAATTAAGACATGCAAACGTGTGTGCATGCAGATTTCATTGGATCTTGTGTATCATTAAAGTTGACGCCGGAACAGTTCAAATACTGGACTCACTACTCAAAGAAAATAGTGACTATAACATCTTGTTTGGGATAGTCAATAGGTAATTTCAATCATTATTAACTATATATCTCGGCCTATTTAGTTCATCATTTCATGATATGAACTATTTAATAACCCCTTTATTCATTTTCTTTGTCGGCGGGCAGGGCTTGGGCAAGGTTCATCAGCGTCACGGAAGGCGAATGGAAACGACAGCTGAAATGGTTTCGACCCAAGGTAAGTAATTAAGTCGTACTAGCTAGCTAGCTAGCTGCCATCTCTTTAATTATCATGCTTGATTAATTATTATCTGATCAAATTAAATTACATTCTCGTAATAAAGGCCCTGAAGCAGGCGCAGGGGACTGATCTGTGTGCATTCTGCGTTTGCAAGAACATTCGCATGATGGCGTCCGAAAGGAGCAGATCTCAAAGACAGGAATGGGTACGCTTGTCAGAACACTATTCACAATTTTTACACCATTATCGATATCTAGTCACACAACTAATACACATGCATATTGATCTCCTTCTTAACAGTTCAAAAAGGTGCGGGACAAGCTCCTAGAAACGGAGCGCGTAGAAGCACTTCAAGAGGAAATAGCGGGATTTTTGCTCGACCAGGTCATAAATCCAAAGGGAGAATACTATTACCCGCTACCACCCCCATCGACCAGGTCATGAACCACTTCCAATTGTCATCGTGCTCCGAAGGCACCAATTAGGCTAATGCCACTGGCTCCGAAGGCAACATGCATATGTAGGAGAAATTGTATATAGCTATACATGTGTGTATGTGTGAATTAATATGGTGGTTTGTGAGACATTGATGATATATATATGATTGGTTATACTAGAAATTCTATATATATATATATGCATAACGTGTACAATGTGTAGTATCGTAAAATACCAGCAAACGAAAAAGAATTAAAATGGAAAACACAAAATTAAATGAAAAAGAAATCATAAACCAAAAACCCCCCAAACATTTTAGTACCGGTTGGTGTTACCAACCGGTACTAAAGGGCTCCCGGCCCCCGGAGCTGGCTCGTGCCACGTGGTTGCCCTTTAGCACCGGTTCATGCTGAACCGGTACTAAAGGGGGGGGGCCTTTAGTGACCACACTTTAGTGCCGGTTATGGAACCGGCATTAAAGGGCCTTACGAACTGGTGCTATTGCCCGGTTCTGCACTAGTGTCCCCAAGCTTGGGACAAACATTAATTGCAGAAAATAAATTCTCAAACATGTCATTCTCATCAAACATAGCGTCCTCAAGCTTGTGGCTTGGCATATCATAAGCATAATCATTCTTATCATTAATAGTATGAATAGCACCAACGGTATAACAATTGCTATCATCATAATTTCCCAAGTTGATGCCAAAAGGATTTCCAAGATTATAAGAAGTATCATTATCTTCCCAATCATAATCATCACAACAAGCAACATGCATAACAAAATCATCATCAAGTGCATCATCTTCCACAATTATTTTTATTATTTTTCATGAGGCACAACAATAATAGGAGCAACATTATTTGGGAGAGATACCTTTTTACCTCTCTTCTTTTTTCATTTCTTCTTCTTCACCACATCATGTGTGGGTTTAATTAATCTTTTCAAGCTTCTTATTGATGAGATTGGTTGGATAGGAAGCTCCTCCTCGTTACCTAATTCATCATAATAAACTCTAGGAGGGTTTTTGGAAATATTTTCCCTTTCATTAGTACTCTCTTCATATTCTATTTGTTCTCTTGACTTTAGGTAGTTGGCAATATAAGGATTCTCAATGCAATTGACCACACAAAACATATAAATTTCTTCTAGATCAAAATCAAGAAATCTCTTGAGGTTAAATTTTGGAATACCCTTAGTTATACGTTTCATTTCTTCATACCCCAAAAGAAGACTAAGCTCTTTATGCTGCTCAAGGGTAATCAAGTTATCACAATTTTTGGACACGATTTGATCATGAAAGAATTTGCATTGGAGGTTTAAATGACCATGTTCATTGCAAAGTTCACAAGGATGGTGAAAAAAATTAAATCTTTCAGCACAATCATCTAGCCTCTCTTGCAACTTTCTTGTTTCTAAATATTTATGCTTCTTAAAAAAGCTATCTTCCATTTTTGGTGCACAATTGCACTTCCAGTTCACTCCGCAAAAAGTGACATGCTTATAAGAAACATTTTTGTCATGACTTGTGCAATCATCATTAGCATTTTGGATATTCAAACAATTCATACTAACAACATTGCAATCATGCTCATCATTCAAATATTTTGTGCCAAGCATTTTATTGACTTCTTCTTCTAACAATTGCGCACAATTTTTCGAACCATCATTTTCAAGAAAGATATTATAAAGATGATCAATAATATGATGCAACCTAAATTCCATTTTTATGTAGTTTTCTTTTATAAACCAAACTAGTGATAAAACAAGAAACTAAAAGATTCAATTGCAAGACCTAAAGATATACCTTCAAGCACTCACCTCCCCGTCAATGGCACCAGAAAAGAGCTTGATGTCTACTGCGCAACTTTATTCTTGTAGACACGTGTTGGGCCTCCAAGCGCAGAGTTTTGTAGGACAGTAGCAATTTTCCCTCAAGTGGATGACCTAAGGTTTATCAATCCGTGAGAGGTGTAGGATGAAGATGGTCTCTCTCAAACGACCCTGCAACCAAATACAAGAAATCTCTTGTGTCCCCAACACACCCAATACAATGGCAAATTATATAGGTGCACTAGTTCAGCGAAGAGATGGTAATAAAAGTGTAATACAGATGCTAAAAAATATTTTTATAATCTGAATAAATAAAAACAGCAAGGTAGCAAATAGTAAACGGGCACAAAAACCGTATTGCAATGCTTAAAAAACAAGGCCTAGGGTCCGTACTTTCGCTAGTGCAACCTCTCAACAATGCTAACATAGTTGGATCATATAATTATCCCTCAAAGTGTAACGAAGAATCACTCCCGAGTTCCTATTAGCGGAGAACAAAATATAAGAATTGTTTGTAGGGTACTAAACCACCTCAAAGTTATTCTTTTCGTTCGATCTATTCAAGAGTCCGTACTAAAATTACACAAAGCTATTTTTCCGTTCAATCTATCCTAGAGTCCGTACTAAGATAACACCAAAGCAAGTTCATATTCATAATACTCAATCCACACAAAGAACTATAAAGAGACCCCAAAGTTTCCATCGGAGAAAAGATAATAAAAACGTGCATCAACCCCTATGCATAGATTACCCCAGTATCACCGCGGGAATCCGCGAATTGAATGCCATAACATATATCAAGTGAATCAATAAGATACCTCAATTGTCACCTCAAGTATTCATACCGCAAGACATATATCATGTGTTCTCATCTCTGAATATTCAATCCGACAAGAAAAACTTCGAAGTGTAAAGACTCAATTCATCACAACAAGAGTATAGAGGGGAGAAACATCATATGATTCGACTATATTAACAAAGCCCATGATATAGATCACGAGAGAGAGAGAGAGATTTATCACATAGCTACTGGTACAAACCCTCAGTCTCGAGGGTGGACTACTCCCTCCTCATCGTGGTGGCCGACGAGATGATGAAGATGGCCACCGGAGATGATTCCCCCTCCGGCAGGGTGCCGGAATGGGTCTAGATTGATTTTCGGTGGCTACGGAGCCCTGCAGCGGCGGAACTTCTGATCTAGGTTAACCCCGAAGGGTTTTAGAATATTTCGGAATTTATAGTGCAAAGAAGGGATACGGGAGGCCACCAAGGTGGGCCCAACCCTCATGGGCGCGTCAGGGGGCCCTGGCGCGCTCTGCTGGGTTGTGCCCCCCTCGGGGCACCCCTCAGGTGCTGCTTTGGCCCATCGGGAGTCTTCTGGCCCATAAAAAATCCAAAAAAAAGTTTCACGGTGTTTGGACTCCGTTTGATATTGATTTTCTGCGATGTAAAAAACAAGCAAAAAACAGCAACTGGCACTGGGCACTGGGTCAATAGGTTAGTCCCAAAAAATGATATAAAGTTGCTATAAAAGAATTGTAAAACATCAAAGAATGATAATATAACGGCATAGATACTTCATAAATTATAAATACGTTGGAGACGTATCACAACTCTTCTGGATCTCGACAACAAGGAAGAGTAGCCGGAGTTCCGGCCCGACGCCAATGACCATGAGGCGGTCCGCCCGGCGCATAGGTCATCTATATCTCCAACGACGAGTTGAAAAGTAAGGTAGTTATTATTCAAATGTAGCTCATTTTATCTGTATATGCTGAACTAGGTATAATGAATTTCACATTTCATGGATTAAATATGAAAATAGGGGTTTGCAAATGGGGGTTGTGGTTGCAGAGCAGGTCAAATGAGAGTTGACCGACCCGTGTCGTCCGCAGACATATAGGGGTGTGCTCTTGCTACTGTAGCACTGTCCTAGTACTCCCACTTGTATGCCCCCTTTTGCTTTGATTGATTCAGAACTTTAATTAAGCTGTGTTCATACTCAAACATAATACTACCTGTCGATCGTTCCTTCATTTGCTAATACACATCGATCGTTGGACGCAAATTAAACCAATCACCTAATTATGTAATGTCCGTTTCAAAACTCTGCCCCCGTATTTTTGCTTATTTCCCCTGGACTCAAGAGATGGAACTATATGGCATTGGCAGATAGATGGTTTCAAATAATTAACAGGAAGTTGGGAATACACGGTGACCAAGTGGCTTTGGTCTGGCATCTTGAAACCTAAAAAACCAACGGAGTTAACCGTATATTTCTTGATTGATCGAGATGCGTGGGCATGCATTCGTCACCCGCTTGCAGAGTACAATAACAAATATAGTATCTCATGGTCATTCAATATAAGCCCTTTTACAGTCTATAATCAATTTTTTTTGTACCGGCCTGCTACGTATATTCCGTCGGTCGGTATATAGATCACAAAACCGAATAAGAACCACATGATACATAATAATCAGAACTGAAGCAAAATGAATAAATAGATAAAATTTAAAAGAATATCCGTACCCTAAATATACGGATATGTGTAACTCATGGAACTTTCTGTGTCAGCCGGTCCATCCACTTAATTCATGATACTGCTCGTGGTCTTCTTGATGAGGTCCCAGACACTTCTCACATGTCCCTCCTCTTGCAGCGACGACCCAACGGCGAACCGAAGCACAAACTTATCACCAACCACCGTATGCGCAAGATATGCCTTGCCAGTCTTGTTCAGATTCTCCATTAGTACACGGTTGACCTCATCGGCATCCTCCTCCGTCATGGCTCCACTTGCCTTGATCCTAAAGCACACAAGAGCAAAGTTTCTCGGCACGACCACCTCGAACCTACCGTCAGCACGAACAAAATCTTCAAACATCTTGGCCATGGCGACATCACTACGGATGTGCTCTTGGAGCTTTGCAGTACCGTAAGTGCGCATGACCATCCAAAGCTTGAGCCCGCGAAAGCGCCGACCGACGCCGACCTGCATGTCCTTAAGATCGGTGACCTCACCAGACTCGGTAGCGTCGTTTTTGAGGTACTCCGGGTTGGTCTCCAACGAGTCGCTTAGCCGATGAGCATCACGGACGTAAAGGCAGGTGCAATCGAGGCATGTGAGAAGCCATTTGTGCGGACTCATGCTAATGGAGTCCACGCGCTCAACGCCGTCGAGATGGTGGCGAAACTCCGGGCAGATACACGCACTGCCAGCGTAGGCAGCATCGACGTGGACCCACGCATTGAACATGGCGGCAATGTCTGCAACGGCGCCCACCGGGTCGACGGCGTTGGAAGACGTGGTGCCCACCGTGACACAAACATATGTAGGCACAAGACCGGCGTTGGCATCAGCTTGCATTGCCTCGAGAAGTTTGGCCGGGTCGAGCCCGTAGTTAGTTTCCGGCCCCGTGGAGATGGAGCGGATGTTGGCGGGGTCGAAGCCTGCGAGGCGACACGCCTTGAAGAACGTGGAGTGGGTCTGGTCGGCAGCATACACAGTCAAGCGTGGGATGTCGGACACGCCGACGGAGCCGGTTCGGCGCAGCGCTGCATCACGAGCGGCGACTAGCGTGACAAGCATTGCCTCGCTTGTTGTGCCAAGGATGACGCCACCACCAGTGCCACGACCATTGCTGGTGCGGTTCATGAAGGTAGTGGGTAGGCGCAAAAGCTGCGCAAGCCAGTCGAGAGCGAGAACCTCCATCTCGGTGGCTGCAGGCGAGGCCTGCCACGTGAATCCAACGGAGTTCATGGCAGAGGCGATGAGGTCGCCGGCGATGGCAGCGGCGCTGTTCGTGGACGGGAAGAAGGCGAAGAAGTTTGGGCTAGCCCAGTGCGTCATGCCGGGGACGACGGAGGTCCTGAGCTCCTTCATGGTGACATCAAATGGCGCGGAGTAGGTTGGCGGGGACGCACTGAGCTCGTCTTGCAGGTATCCGGGCTTCACGTTAGGGAGAACATGCATGGACTCGACGTTGGTGTAGTAGTCGGAGATGAAGTCGACAGCCTTGTGAAGGTATGCGCGGACATCTTCGGGATTGAGCGGCTCGAACGCGGCCTTGTCGTTGGGCAAGGCGGAGAAGGACATTGGGTTGGTGTCCAAGCTGCCCATTTTTGTAGGAGCAAAGGAGGTGTGAGGCGTGGCTTAATGAAGTGGAGCTAGCTCGCTTTGCTGCCGGAGAGCAACGAGTAGAGAAGAGCTAGTAGGAGTAGTAAGTTGGCTAGCTAGCTTTGCTGCTTTGGTTTGGTGAATGGAGTTCGTCCTTGGGGCGGGGTATATATAGGTGAGGTGATTAGGTGGACGCGGGAAGCGGCGTGGCGGTGTGGCCGTTGGATGAGTCCCGCGTCCTGGTCGCGCGCGCTTACGTACGTATGTACGCTGCCAGGAAAGTGCATGGGTAGGTAGAGATGCGATCTGGAGCGCGCGCGACACGAGTCGGATGGTCAATCAATCGATACGTTATGTTGCGTTTGTTAATTGGCCACCACGCGGCTTCCTTTTCTTTTTTACGGGTGCAGCTGCTTAAACTCTTGGACATTCATGCTCAAAAAAAAAAAAAAACTCTTGGACATTCGAACAGCAGACAAACATGGTTACCTATAAATCCAATTTTAGGTGAGAAGGCAAAAGATCTAGGTAGAAAGATTGCTTTCACAGCAGACGTCAAAACTCACGTACATATGCAATGATCTAAATATATGAGTATATCGAATTTAATATCATTCTATATTATGAGACAAAGGGGGTATAAAACTCTCGTCAAATAAACCCGGAACAAATAAAATACAGATAGCACTTAAAATTATTAAGTAGCTCATCAATCCACAGCCTCAAATTCAACACAGTTATTCACCAAACATAACACAGTGCACCAACAAACATAACAAGGAACACAGAAGTAGAACTAGTGGTCTTATTGCCCAGTTCACGTCCACCGCTCTTCGAAGAGATCTTGTAGAAGACTTTCATCAGTATCCATATTTCATGCACAGAGCTCAGTTGTGGAATTCCGTGGAACACCTAGCAAGCACCGAGCTTGATTTCTGCCGGAGTAACTCGACAAGGCGGATAAGTTCGTTGGATTTCTAGCAAAGGTGTCAGGAGGGACCTAAAGTGCCGAGGGTGAGCCTGGGGTGTGTCCTATTCCGACGGCGTCGCGCTGTACCAACGTGGACAACTCGGTACAGAGTCACGCTAGACAGTGGTTGCGTGGGGGTCGCTTGACTGCCAATCTACCTTAGCAGGAAGCGGTTGCTAGAAATTCAAGAAAACTCAAAAATAGTTCAGGAACATTAATGAAAGAAAAAATATGGCAAGTTACATGAATGCTTAGAAAATATTCCAAAGTTTACTCAAATTCCCTAGTTGTTCAAGATACGTTCTAAAGATTGTTTTTCTTAAATTGTATGAAATTCTCCAATTTTAAATCCAATATTTTTAGTAGATTTCCAGAATGTTATGGATATTTTGTCACATTTTAACGTTCATTACTTTTCTACTTTTCCGCCATTTTTAGTATCTTTCATTGCTCCTTATTTTATTGCTATTTTCTAACATATACTTTGCCTTTTCTTTCGTGCTATTTGTGCTAGCACGTGTGAGAAACTATCAGCACACAATCCTACATTCCACTTTGGCTAAGGGAACGGACAAATTTGTCAAGTATGGAAAGTTAGTGTGGCTCAAAGTTATCAGTCTAAAGTTTGTAGCACGAATAAATTTAATAAATAATCAAGGGACCCAAAAGAACTTTCCCAATTGATTTTCAAATATTAATTGTTTTGGCAATTGATGTAATGTTGATCTGAAAGTCGAACTTTATTGATTCTTTCTTGTTCTTCTTACCCAACATGCTCACTTCACTTTTTTGTTGTTTCTTCTTCTATACCACCTGTTGATCGAACCACAAAGGCCACCATCAGGGCCGGCCCTGGGGGGATGGCAGGGGGGCGGCCGCCCAGGGCCCCCGAAATCTAGGGGGGCCCTCCAGGGTTCGCAAGGAGCCCATGGCATCGACCTAGACACACACGCACGGAGAAATCCCTGTTTTCCTTCTTCCCATCGCGAGTTCGCCGCTTCGTGACGATCCTATTCCCGCAAGGGCTCCAATCACGAGTCTCGACACCAATGTAGATCGCTCTCCGTCATGCGGCCGGCTGGTCTTCCTCCAGGTCCCCAGTCCCGTTGTGTTATCCTCCGTTCGTGAGATGCCTCTCATGTGCAAGACGAAGCCACCCACTTATAAAGTCATCCCTAACCTCCTCTTTCTAGTTGGTCATGTTCATATAGTGCAGCAGCAGTCAGATCTTAGAAGGTCTCGCATATGATGCAGTACAAAATTTTAATTTCGTGTGCCCGTTGCTCTATTTCTTATTTCAATCTGGACTTTGTCGACACAACACCAATCGCCTTATCTATTGAAAAAGTTGCCTGCTATGTGTTTGATTGTCGTTCTTTGCATTCTCTCTCCAAATCATATGACTGCAAATTTAACATAAAAATTAGAAGGAGGTCTCAACTATACACACATAACTTTAATCCAAACATGGTTATATAATAAAGCCACTCAGACTCCCGTAGCCGTCGGGTAGGTAAATGATCTTTTATTGTTGCAAATGAAGCTTTTAAACTTTAAACCTTTCATCTTGATGTTTACCCTCTATCAGGTATTCGATTTGTCTAATTAAGTAAAGGAATACACTATTTACAATTCTCGTTTTATTTTGAAATAATAAACAATAATAAGTTAGGTAAAGGAATGAATCTAAAAAGAAATGAGATTATTAGTATGATCTTTATACTAGGGGCCCCGGGTTGCAATTTCGCTCTGGCCCCTGAAATATCAAGACCGGCCCTGGCCACCATTTTGACAATAACTACCAAGTACCAACCGGGAGATGAGGGCCTGGCGCTTGATTTAATTGGCTGCTAAAGCTCCGACAAAACAAGTTGGGACGAGCAGGGGTCAGCGTAAATTGACATGCAAACAGCCGCCAACGGCAAAAATGGCTATGAGAGAGCAAAAACCAGCATGTGTGCTCGGGGATCCATCCTCCCTTTTAATAATAACTAGCACAATGCCCGTGCGTTGCAACGGGGGTATAATAAATATTCTACTAATTCAACATCAATTGTATCAAACATATACCTTTAGCATCCTCGTCTTTTCCTTCATTCGTCCACTATCTCCACCTTTCCAATCCAAACATGTCTTGACATATGTTTTCCACTTGTTCTTCCGAAGAAAAGCACTATTGCATACTTATGTATCTTTTTTAGGGTTTCATACAAAGGTATCAAGATGATGAAACGTTTATTAACCATGAGCCATCATCAGAAAATGTTTCATGGAAAGCTGAGGACAATGCAAGCCATTAGCATGTTAATTTCATCGAATCGCTTCATGAGCCAACAGAACTTTGCTAGAGCTTCGTCTCTTCAATAACCATGGCCTCTGTTGCCTTGCAAGGTTGATCATCCCTAAAAGCCAGTGTCCATATCCCATCAACATCATACTTCTTTGTCTTCCCTTTAAAATTTTCTGGTTCAAGGAAAGGAACGAAAAAATGTTTTATTTGAGAGGAAATAAATTGTGCCCAATATTTTTTCATTAGATTTATTATTCACAACGAAATTTTATGTCGTCATGCTAATCTGTACATCGGGTCCATTTATGGAGCCTGTACATGAGAACAATGCCATCTTGATGTACGTCGAGGTAATTCTTCATAAAAAAAATAATCCACCCAGATATTTCGTTAGATACAACTAAAAAGCAGAATTGACGTTCTTTCCCTCTCTCAAATGCCATCCGGCAAGGAAAAGCATCAACGGCAAGAACATCACGATAAACATTTAGTGTATCACAAATATAGCGAAGAATTAAGGTAGTCAATTTCCATACTGCCAATTTAAGAACTTCAAGAAAACTCAGACCTAATTTGACTTCGAGCCTAGGTTAGGGCACTCAACAATGAACATCTAGCTCGGTTGCTTGCTTATCTATGGGCTGATCCATTGGAGAGTAAAATAGGCGGTTATTAGGTAGGTAGAAGTTTCTCATATGTGTAAGAGTAAAACTTGATGTTGTACCATAGAACTCTGCAAAAATTAATAATTTTGCTCTCATAAAATAAATCCAAAAGGAAATCTCAAATGCTAATGAATCTAGTACTACAGATCCAAATTTCGTGAAAATCTAAGTTGGCTAGGAGGTGAAATATGGGCTGGACTTGGCTTAATGTGATCCATTGATGCACATTTTATTTTTATTTGTGAAGTTAATGAAAATGTTACAAAATAAACACTATCCATTAGATTCTCAATCAATTTATCAACCAACCGTGTACCTACATAGGAGTTTAACTAAAACTAGAGGCTAACGTGCACTTCACAGCGACGTTCTTCACTCATGGGACTATCTTTTCTTTCGAGTAGGTTATTGGGGTTGGTTGTTTTGGTTGGTTTTATCTGTGTTGGCTTGAATTTTAATTATGTTTTGGTGCTTTTTTATAATGCCTATATTGTTCTAGTGTGCGGTATTTGTTCTGAGAGGTGGGTGAAGTTGTTCACTGGGTAGTTATGGTGTCCTTACAAATTTGGCCTCAGTGTCAGCGGATGGTTGTTGTATGAGCCCCAGATCATGGGAGCTCCTATTCCGCCCTAAAACCATGGAATTGCTACTATGACGCTCAAATGGGCCAGCCCACCAAGTTGTTGCTCGCTCAGCTCGGTTCCCTACTCCACTCGCTTACTCAACAAACATGAATTTTTAAAAATATTCAAGAATTTCAAAAATGTTTATGGATTTCAAAATACAGTTGCAAATTTTGAATAAATTTCACAAACCTTAAAAATATTCATGAATGCTATTAAAAAATCTTGAATTTTAAAACTGTGCCTTGGTAGCTAGAAGCATTGTATCGATATAAGAAAATCTATGCCTTTTACCATGCCTATATATGCATAAGCATGCATGCACCCTTGATACGTCTCCAACGTATCCATAATTTTTGATTGCTCCATGCTATATTATCTACTGTTTTGGGCAATATTGGGCTTTATTATCCACTTTTATATTATTTTTGGGACTAACCTATTAACCGGAGGCCCAGCCCAGATTTGTTCTTTTATGCCTATTTCAGTATTTTGAAGGAAAGGAATATCAGACGGAGTCGAAACGGAACGAAATCAACTGGAGAAGTTATTTTTGGAAGGAAACACACCTGATGGACTTGGACCCCACGTCAAGGAAGGAACGAGGTGCTCATGAGGGTGGGGGGCACCCCCCCTAGGGCGCGCCCCCTGTCTCGTGGGGCCCTCGTGGCTCCCCTGACGTACTTCTTCCGCCTATATAACTCCACGTACCCTAAAACTTCCAGAACGCAACATAGATCGGGAGTTCCGCCGCCAGAAGCCTCCGTAGCCACCGAAAACCAACCTAGACCCGTTCCGGCACCCTGCCGGAGGGGGCAATCCTTCTCCGGTGGCCATCTTCATCATCCCGGTTCTCTACATGATGAGGAGGGAGTAGTTCTCCCTCGGGGCTGAGGGTATGTACCAGTAGCTAGTGTTTGATCTCTCTCTCTCTCTCTCGTGTTCTTGATTTGGCACGATTTTGATGTATCGCGAGCTTTGCTATTATAGTTGGATCTTATGTTTCTCCTCCTCCTCTTCTCTCTTGTAATGAATTGAGTTTCCCCTTTGAAGTTATCTTATCGGATCGAGTCTTTAAAGACTTGAGAACACTTGATGTATGTCTTGCCGTGGATATCTGTGGTGACAATGGGATACCACGTGCCACTTGATGTATGTTTTGGTGACCAACTTGTGGGTTCCGCCCATGAACCTATGCATAGGGGTTGGCACACGTTTTCGTCGTGATTCTCCGGTAGAACTTTGGGGCACTCTTTGAGGTCCTTTGTGTTGGTTGAATAGATGAATCTGAGATTGTGTGATGCATATCGTATAATCATACCCACGGATACTTGAGGTGACATTGGAGTATCTAGGTGACATTAGGGTTTTGGTTGATTTGTGTCTTAAGGTGTTATTCTAGTATGAACTCTAGGGCTGTTTGTGACACTTATAGGAATAGCCCAACGGATTGATTGGAAAGAATAACTTTGAGGTGGTTTCGTACCCTACCATAATCTCTTCGTTTGTTCTCCGCTATTAGTGACTTTGGAGTGACTCATTGTTGCATGTTGAGGGATAGTTATGTGATCCAATTATGTTATCATTGTTGAGGGAACTTACACTAGTGAAAGTATGAACCCTAGGCCTTATTTCCACACATTGTAATACCGTTTATGCTCACTTTTATCACTTGCTACCTTGCTGTTTTTATATTTTTAGATTACAAAAACTATTATCTACTATCCATATACCACTTGTATCACCATCTCTTCGCCGAACTAGTGCACCTATACAATTTACCATTGTATTGGGTGTGTTGGGGACACAAGAGACTCTTTTTTATTTGGTTGCATGGTTGCTTGAGAGAGACCATCTTCATCCTACGCCTCCTACGGATTGATAAACCTTAGGTCGTCCACTTTAGAGAAATTTGCTACTGTCCTACAAACCTCTGCACTTGGAGGCCCAACAACGTCTACAAGAAGAAGGTTGTGTAGTAGACATCAAGCTCTTTTCTGGCATCGTTGCCGGGGAGGTGAGTGCTTGAAGGTATATCTTTAGATCTTGCAATCGAGTCTTTTAGTTTCTTGTTTTATCACTAGTTTAGTTTATAAAAGAAAACTATAAAAAAAGGGAATTGAGTTTGTCTCATACGCTTCACTTTTTTAATATCTTTCGTGAGTATGATGGAAAGGATAATTGTGCTCAAGTGCTAGAAGAAGAAATCTAAAAAATGTTTGCCACTAAATATTTGAATTATGAGCATGATTGCAATGTTGTTAGTATGAATTCCTTGAATATCCATGATGCTAATGATATGCAAAGCCACAAGCTTGGGGAAGCTATGTTTGATGAAGATGATGTTTTTTGTCCCCCAAGTTTTGATGAGCAAATTTATTATGTTGAAAGCATGCATCATATCTATGATGATTATTGTGATGACACGTATGCTTTAAAGAACAATAATAACCATGAAACTTGTCATCTTGATCTTAATTTTCAATCACATGATAGTTATTTTGTTGAGTTTGCTCCCACTATTATTCATGAGAAGAATTTTGCTTGTGTGGAGAGTAATAAAATTTCTATGCTTATAGATCATGAAAAGAATTATTTAGGTGCTGGTTATATTGTTGAATTAATTCATGATGCTACTGAAAATTATTATGAGGGAGGAATATATGCTTTTAGGAATTGCAATAATATCAACTTTCCTCTCTATGTGCTTAAAGTTTTGAAGTTATGCTTGTTTTACCTTCCTATGCAAGTTGATTCTTGTCCCCATAAGTTGTTTGCTCACAAAATCCCTATGCATAGGAAGTATGTTAGACTTAAATATGCTAGTCATATTCTTCATGATGCTCTCTTTATGTTTCAATTCTTATCCTTTATGTGAGCATCATTGAAATCATCATGCCTAGCTAGGGGCATTAAACGATAGCGCTTGTTGGGAGGCAATCCAACTTTATTTTTGTTCCTGTTTAGTAATAAATGATTCATCTAGCCTCTATTTAGATGTGGTTTTATGCTTTTAGTTAGTGTTTGTGCCAAGTAGAACCTTTGGGAAGACTTGGGGAAAGTCTTGTTGATCATGCTGTCAATAACAGAAACTTTAGCGCTCACGAGAATTGCTGCCATTTTTATTTGGAGAGTGCTATTTAGTTAATTCTTTTTTCAGATGATTAATACATAAATTCCTCAGGTCCAGAAATTTATTTAGATTTTTATGAGTTCCATAAGTATACGCTTGATCCAGATTACTACAGACTGTTCTGTTTTGACAGATTCTGATTTCGATGTGTTGTTTGCTTATTTTGATGAATCTATGGCTAGTAAAATAGTTTATAAACCATAGAGAAGTTGGAATACAGTAGGTTTAACACCAATATAAATAAAGAATGATTTTATTACAGTACCTCGAAGTGGTGATTTATTTTCTTATACTAACGGAGCTTACGAGTTTTCTGTTAAGTTTTGTGTTGTGAAGTTTTCAAGTTTTGGGTAAGGATTCGATGGACTATGGAATAAAGAGTAGCAAGAGCCTAAGCTTGTGGATGCCCGAGGCACCCCAAGGTAATATTCAAGGATATCCAAGAGCCTAAGCTTGGGGATGCCTCGGAAGACACCCCCTCTTTCGTCTTCGTTCATCGGTAACTTTACTTGGAGCTATATTTTTATTTACCACATGATATGTGTTTTGCTTGGAGCGTCAATTTATTTTGTTAGGATTTTCTTGCTGTTATTTAGAACAATGTTTTGCATCTTTTATTTCAAATAAAAGCGGCATTGATAGTCTTTACTATGCCTATTTTAGAAGTCCACATATTGCTGTTTGAAAACAGAAAGTTTACCGCTGTTGCAATAATTCCCTAGAAAATTCAGAATGTGATAAAATGTTGAAACCTTTTGCATATTAAGCTATGATAAATTTACTACAGTGGGAATTTTCTTTCATAATTTTTGGAGCTAGGGAAGTATGGATGTTGCAGCATTCTTTACAGACTATCCTGTTTAGGCAGATTGCTGTTATGTTTGCATTGTTTGCATATGTTTGCTTCTTTAATGATTCTATTTGAGGATAGGACTATGAAATATGCAGAGGCATTTAGTATGCGATGTTGAATAATAATTTTGGTGATTTGCTACAGTAGAGTATGATAAGGTTTTTGCAATGGTTTATGCTAACTTATCTCACGAGTCCTTGTTGAGTTTTGTGTGGATGAAGCTTTTGAGATTTAGGGAGACCGTGATACGAGAGGAATTAAGGAGACACAAAAGCTCAAGCTTGGGGATGCCCAAAGCACCCCAAGATAATATTTCAAGAATTCTCAAGCATCTAAGCTTGGGGATGCCCCGGTTGGCATCCCACCTTTCTTCTTCAACAACTATCGGTTAGTATCGGTTGATCCTAAGTTTTTGCTTCTTCACATGATGTTTGCTATTCTTAGAATGTCATTTTATTTTGCTTTGCTTGCTATTTGAATAGAATACCAAGATCTAAAATTATTAAATGTTAGAGAGTCTTCACATAGTTGCATCATTATTCAACTACTCATTGATCTTCACTTATATCTTTCGGAGTAGTTTGTCATTTGCTCTAGTGCTTCACTTATATCTTTTAGAGCATGGTGGTAGTTTTATTTTGAAGAAATAGATGAACTCTCATGATTCACTTAGATTATTTTGAGAGTCTTAATAGCATGGTAATTTGCTTAGAATCCTAATATGCTAGGTATTCAAGAATAATAAAATTCTCTTATGAGTGTGTTGAATACTAAGAGAAGTTTGATACTTGATGATTGTTTTGAGATATGAGGATGGTAATATTAGAGTCATGCTAGTTGAATAGTTGTGAATTTGAGAAATACTTGTGTTGAAGTCTGTGATTCCCGTAGCATGCACGTATGGTGAACCGTTATGTAACGAAGTCGGAGCATGATTTATTTATTGATTGTCTTCCTTATGAGTGGCGGTCGGGGACGAGCGATGGTCTTTTCCTACCAATCTATCCCCCTAGGAGCATGCGTGTAGTACTTTGTTTCGATAACTAATAGATTTTTGCAATAAGTATGTGAGTTCTTTATGACTAATGTTGAGTCCATGGATTATACGCACTCTCACCCTTCCACCTTTGCTAGCCTCTCTAGTACCGCGCAACTTTCGTCGGTATCATACACCTACCATATACCTTCCTCAAAACAGCCACCATACCTACCTATTATGGCATTTCCATAGCCATTAAGAGATATATTGCCATGCAACTTTCCACCGTTCCGTTTATTATGACACGCTTCATCATTGTCATATTGCTTAGCATGATCATGTAGTTGACAAAGTATTTGTGGCAAAGCCACCGTTCATAATTCTTTCATACATGTCACTCATGCATCATTGCATATCCCGGTACACCGCCGGAGGCATTCATATAGAGTCATACTTTGTTCTAGTATCGAGTTGTATCATTGAGTTGTAAATAAATAGAAGTGTGATGATCATCATTCAATAGAGCATTGTCCCCCAAAAAAGAGAAAGGCCAAATAAAAAAAATAAAAGGGACAATGCTACTATCCTTTTACCACACTTGTGCTTCAAAGTAGCACCATGATCTTCATGATAGAGAGTCTCTTATGTTGTCACTTTCATATACTAGTGGGAATCTTTCATTATAGAACTTGGCTTGTATATTCCAATTATGGGCTTCCTCAAAATGCCGTAGGTCTTCGTGAGCAAGCGAGTTGGATGCACACCCACTAGTTTCTTTTGTTGAGCTTTCATACATTTATAGCTCTAGTGCATCCGTTGCATGGCAATCCCTACTCACTCACATTGATATGTATTGATGGGCATCTCCATAGCCCATTGATACGCCTAGTTGATGTGAGACTATCTTCTCCCTTTTTGTCTTATCCACAACCACCATTCTATTCCACCTATGGTGCTATGTCCATGGCTCACGCTCATGTATTGCGTGAAGATTGAAAAGGTTTGAGAACATCAAAAGTATGAAACAATTGCTTGGCTTGTCATCGGGGTTGTGCATGATTTAAATATGTTGTGTGGTGAAGATGGAGCATAGCCAGACTATATGATTTTGTAGGGATAACTTTCTTTGGCCATGTTATTTTGACAAGACATGATTGCTTAGTTAGTATGCTTGAAGTATTATTATTTTTATGTCAATACTAAACTTTTGTCTTGAATCTTATGGATCTGAATATTCATACCACAATTAAGAAGAATTACATTGAAACTATGCCAACTAGCATTCCACATCAAACATTATCTTTTTATCATTTACCTACTCGAGGACGAGCAGGAATTAAGCTTGGGGATGCTTGATACGTCTCCAACGTATCTATAATTTTTGATTGCTCCATGCTATATTATCTACTGTTTTGGGCAATATTTGGCTTTATTATCCACTTTTATATTATTTTTGGGACTAACCTATTAACCAGAGGCCCGGCCCAGATTTGCTGTTTTATGCCTATTTCAGTGTTTTGAAGGAAAGGAATATCAGACGGAGTCGAAACGAAACGAAATAAACTGGAGAAGTTATTTTTGGAAGGAAACACACCTGATGGACTTGGACCCCACGTCAAGGAAGGAACGAGGTGCTCATGAGGTTGGGGGGCGCGCCCCCCTAGGGCGCGCCCCCTGTCTCGTGGGGCCCTCGTGGCTCCCCTGACGTACTTCTTCCGCCTATATAACTCCACGTACCCTAAAACTTCCAGAACGCAACATAGATCGGGAGTTCCGCCGCCAGAAGCCTCCGTAGCCACCGAAAACCAATCTAGACCCGTTTCGGCACCCTGCCGGAGGGGGCAATCCCTCTCCGGTGGCCATCTTCATCATCCCGGTGCTCTCCATGACGAGGAGGGAGTAGTTCTCCCTCGGGGCTGAGGGTATGTACTAGTAGCTATGTGTTTGATCTCTCTCTCTCTCTTGTGTTCTTGATTTGGCACGATCTTGATGTATCGCGAGCTTTGCTATTATAGTTGGATCTTATGTTTCTCCTCCCCCTCTTCTCTCTTGTAATGAATTGAGTTTCCCCTTTGAAGTTATCTTATCGGATTGAGTCTTTAAAGACTTGAGAACACTTGATGTATGTCTTGCCGTGGATATCTGTGGTGACAATGGGATACCACGTGCCACTTGATGTATGTTTTGGTGACCAACTTGCGGGTTCCGCCCATGAACCTATGCATAGGGGTTGGCACACATTTTCGTCGTGATTCTCCGGTAGAACTTTGGGGCACTCTTTGAGGTCCTTTGTGTTGGTTGAATAGATGAATTTGAGATTGTGTGATGCATATCGTATAATCATACCCACGGATACTTGTGGTGACATTGGAGTATCTAGGTGACATTAGGGTTTTGGTTGATTTGTGTCTTAAGGTGTTATTCTAGTACGAACTCTAGGGCTGTTTGTGACACTTATAGGAATAGCCCAACGGATTGATTGGAAAGAATAACTTTGAGGTGGTTTCGTACCCTACCATAATCTCTTCGTTTGTTCTCCGCTATTAGTGACTTTGGAGTGACTCTTTGTTGCATGTTGAGGGATAGTTATGTGATCCAATTATGTTATCATTGTTGAGGGAACTTACACTAGTGAAAGTATGAACCCTAGGCCTTATTTCCACACATTGTAATACCGTTTACGCTCACTTTTATCACTTGCTACCTTGCTGTTTCTATATTTTCAGATTACAAAAACTATTATCTACTATCCATATACCACTTGTATCACCATCTCATCGCCGAACTAGTGCACCTATACAATTTACCATTGTATTGGGTGTGTTGGGGACACAAGAGACTCTTTGTTATTTGGTTGCAGGGTTGCTTGAGAGAGACCATCTTCATCCTACGCCTCCTACGGATTGATAAACCTTAGGTCATCCACTTGAGGGAAATTTGCTACTGTCCTACAAACCTCTGCACTTGGAGGCCCAACAACGTCTACAAGTAGAAGGTTGTGTAGTAGACATCAACCCTTGTTATCGAGAAGCATATTTTCTTTGAATTTGTTTAAAAGACGATAGCCCCAGCCTCTACATCATTGGATGCACATCTCCATTTTTTTAACCAACATGTTTGGTTGTTCACATAACATCCATCTAGGTTGTGGGGGCATATCTAGGATGTTGTATTACTTGCACACTCGACTAGGTCTGCAACGCACGCTTCCTCAATACAGCCTAGCGACTGGCTCTTGGGAATGACTGGATCGGCCGTTTCTAGCAAGTTTGGCCCAAGCGAGGACATGGAAGACACATGGCTGCACGGGAGGAGGGAACGGGAAATGACCTGATGTTTATCAATGATGCACAGTAAAATCCCCTCACCACTCTCTCACCGTGCACTCTCTCATGCCAGTCTCCTCTCACCTTCAGCGAGAAGATCTAGACGACGAGCATTAGTGGCAGGAAGATGTGGACGGCGACCATCCGAATGCGCTTCATCATGACTTCGTCAATGACGATAAGCTATATATATGGTAGTTTGTTGAACCTCATGATCTTTATTGCAATGCTCTACCGGCAAGCTGGTCCTCAACAATGCTGCTGACAACAGCTACTCAAAGGGTGCAGGTGAAGGCCGCGGCTCCAAGAGGCAGAGGGGGAGGCCGACGAAGGTTGGGCATTTCCATGAGGAAGTATCCCAGCCCACTTTTGCCATGTGCTCTTAGAAGCTGGGTTGGAGGTGCTTCCGATACCTGATACATTTTGTGGTTACCTGGGCACAACCCAAGGGTCATTGTTCTCATGACGAGCACCGATTGCAATTGGATGGTGACGCTGAAGGGCTGTCATGAATTAAGGGTGGTCGGGCTTCTCCATTGCCCATCAACTATAGATCGGGTAGTTCTTGACCTTCAAGGTCCTAACCTACGATGCTCTCCGGGTCACCATCTTCGACCGATCATGCACAATGGTGGTAATCAAGTGCGCCGAGAATGAGCCAACTTTTGTCGTGACTGACGAGTAGTGTTGTTTAATGTTGTTGATGCTATGTGGTGAACTAGTTTGTAGTACATGTGTCTGGTGAACAATTATGACTGTGGTTTAATGCTTGTTTAGTAGTGTGGCTTATTCGCTATTCTTTTGTGTTGTTGGTATTATTGTGCCTATGTTTATGTGTGCTGGTAACCTCACACTCAAAGAAGAGGTTACCACACCGCGCATGTTGCACATAACCAAATAGCCGAGTCTTGCATCGGGAGAGCACAAACATGCAACCAAATGGCGTGCTTCTATTTCTGCTCTCATGCAGACTGGGCCTTTCTGGGCAACCAAATGACATGCACAACATGGACAAGACCTCGTATTTGCTCACACAAGCTCTACTGGCCCAGGCTGAGCGAAAATGTGAAAACCCCAACGGGAACCATACACGCCCAAAGTAAGTCTAAGTCACCAAGTGTAAAAAAGATTTATAGTAAAAAGCGATTATATGTGTTAGAAACAATATTACATAGCTCATCCACATAAATTTTTATTCGCACGCTAGTCAAACTGGTTGAAAAAACATGTGCAACTGTTTCTAGATGATTGCACCAAAAGGCCATAATCCCCGTGCGTCCACACGCTGCAGTGTTCACCACGTATGGATTGATGTCGTAGCTCTGAAAATAACCTGCATCTTTTTGGAATAGATGATCTATTAAAAACACACTCATTCTAGCAATTTCAAATTGTCCAAAGAATGGCGCAGACGCCCCTTGGATTTTCCCTTCAAATTTCGATGAATACGTCCAAACCAAATACCAAAGAAATTTGATATACTTGTTGGTGGTGATAAATTAAAAATAATGTTAATTGTGTGCCAAATCAATGTAGAGAACAAACATGACATGAATGAATCATTAATTGTTTCTTGTTGATAACAAAAACAACATTTTGTGCTACCCTACCAATTACGTTTTGCCAGATTATCTTTGGTAAGAATTACCTCCCCTACATGAATTACATGAAAACTTTAATTTTATATGGGACTTTTGTTTTCCTATGTGCTTTGTTCAAAAAATAGTCCCATAATTCATCAGATCCGCATACATAGAGTTCACCGTGAAGACAACATTGGTAGTCAAGCTCCACTGGAATGTACCTCTCGCATTTGAGTTAGATTGATCGACACCAACTTATTAAATGGATCCACTTAAAAAAAATTCACCAAGTAAAGCTTGCTGAAGTGAATATTCAAAGGGCTAACCGCTAGAACAAAAGCCATCGAGGCCTCCTGCCTTAACGCAATTCTAAAGGGTCGGGTATGGAAGAGCTAATGGAGTGTTCCCCAACCATGTATCTTCCTAGAAACCCACTGATTGGCCATCACCGACCATAAAGGATGCTCTCATAAAAAAAATGAAGACTTGACCTTCATCAAACCCTTCCAAAATGTCAAATCAGTAGGCTTCGCATCAACTTGTGATATCATTTTGGAATATATGTATTTTTTGTGCAGCAACTCTTGCCAAACACCTTGTTAAGCAATATGCAACCATTTGATGAGCAACCACTTGTTTTTTATTTTTCATGATTTCAATGACCAACCCAGCTTGATCCTTAGGGCTAATAGAATGTCCCATTTAGCAATTATGTACTTCCTCTTCAATTCCTCACACCATCAGAAGAATCAAGACCGGTAAAAATCTAGTCTTTTTGACACCTCTTTAGGTATGTCAAAAAAGGAGAGCATGAACATCGGTAGAATAGTAAGAACAATGTTTATGAGGGTAAGTTGTCCTCCATATGAAAAAAATCTTACTCTTCTAACTGTTGAGCTTCTTTTGAAACGGTCTTAAGTTATTTTTTTCAATACTTGTTGGTGAGCCTACAGTGATGAATGGGAATTCTGAGGTATGTTAACGGAAGGGATCCCACTCAGAGCCAAACAGTTACCTGTACTGACTCTCCTCCTATTTGGCATTACCAAAACATGAGGTCACTTTTGTGGAAATTAATTTTCATCCAGTTTTTTTAAACGACACATGATCAACTTCATATTAGTCGCATTTTGAAGGTTGTGCTCCATAAAAATGATCTTGTCATCCGAATACTAGTGGATGGACACACGTGCATCAACCAGATGTCGAATAAGGCCCCCAACATGACCATCCTTCTTAGCCCTTTCTATGAGAATAGGCGGCATATCCGTCACAATATTAAACGAAATTGACGACATGGGGTGCCCTTCCCTCAAACCCTCCTGGATTTGAAAAAATGACTGAGCTCATCATTGATATTAACCCCAAAATTCCCACATTGAATGAAAGAAGACACTTTTTGCGTCCGTTCATCTGAAATGCCTTTCAAGCGCTTGTCAACCACGATAAAAATAAACATATTCTCTTGATCTTTTTCAATGACAATGATGCTAAAACAACAATGGTTGACTTGGTAATGCACACATACCATATTCATTAATATATTGTGTGTTTTTGCATTTGTAATTAAGTAGATTAATTAGGTACTATATAATTTGAACCTACAATGGTAATTAAGTGTTACCTATTAGTTTGGTCGGTTTGACCATCCCTAGGTGGTGACACGGTACATGCATAGGTATAGCGTACTAAAGACATATACAATGATGTTATCTTAAAAGTGTCATATAGGATAAATGTTGAGGTGGAGAAAAATGAAATCAGAAGAAGGAGAAAATAGACTAGACTTTCTCTTAATTAAGAGATGTTGTCTTAGCAACCGCATCTCTCACCAAATATTTAGGCACATCTAGTTATTGGAGATAAGACGAGATGATCCATTGTACATCATTTATTTATTGTCATCTCTAAATTACGCTACAGGCTTATGATAACACTGTCTTATCAACCAATGTATGTACCCTAAGATATTATATCAGGTTGCATGCATTGTCAGGTATAATAATGGAAGAAATGGGCGATATAGTTACTTGGTTATTTAGTCAAATATTTTTGGAGGGAAGAGACTGAATAAACCTTTTTAAGTGAATTGATACACATTGTTCCCATATATAAATAACAAAAGTTAACTTTTTGACCTTTGAGCATGAACATGGACGTGGTAAAAGAAAAAAATCAAGCATGATACATTTTCTACTTTTCATAATTGGGTAGCTCACTGCGGCTGGGAACACCTATGGTGTAGTTTGGTGAGGCGGAAGGTGAGACCAAACTTTGATGTAAAATAGTAAAACTAAGAGCAAATTTAAGTTATATCTAATAAAAATATTATGATTAAATTATTTTGAATAGGAAACCAATATTATACTTTTTGTGGTATATGACTTATACTCCCTTCATTCCTCAAAAAACAAAAACTTATACTCCCTTCGTCCAAAAATAGTTCATGCTTGTTCGAACTTGCATGACAAATAGTTAAGAGGGGTCATGTATGCTTCATTCATTGGCTCATACAGTTTTTGGTCATAAATGCTTCGACACACATTAGCTTGAAACAATATTGGAGACACCAGAAAGAAAACTTAAGGTGAGCTATGCTTTATGACAAAGGGAGTATTTTGCTAGCAAAATTCATGTTCAAAGTTTGACCCCAAATATGAGGGTGCCTTACAAGCATAGAAGAAACAATTATATAATGTTAACAAAAAGGGAGTTTGCTCTACTATCCAATACTTGGTCTATCTAAAACACAACCTAATACAATAGAGTGCATCTAAATTCAGTGACGAGGTTGGACCAATGGGTCCAACATATGCCAAGAGCATCGCTAGCCCTTCCCCTATGAGTTAATGATACGTCTCCAACGTATCTATAATTTATGAAGTATTCATGCCATGTTTACAATATTTTTATATGATTCTGGTATGATTTGATTAGAACTAACCCGAACTGACGCTGTTTTCAGCAGAACTACCGTGGTGTTGTTTTTGTGCAGAAATAAAAGTTCTCGGAATGCGATGAAAATCAATGGAGATTTTTTCTGGAAAATATGAAAAATACTGGAACGAAAATCTATCAGAGGGGAGTCACGGGGGCCCCACGAGGGTGGGGGCGCGCCCCCTGCCTCGTGGACTCCCCGAGGGCCCCCTAACGTGAAATCAACGCCAACTTCTCCTATAAATACAGAAACCTCCTAAAATTAACCTAGATCCAGAGTTCCGCCACCAGAAGCCTCCGTAGCCACCGAAAACCAATCTAGGCCCTCTCCGGCACCCTGCTGGAGGGGGCCATCATCACCGGAGGGCATGGAGGAGGATCCCGGAGGGGCCATCATCACCATGAAGGCCAAGGACCAGAGGGGGAACCTCTCCCCATCCAGGGGGGAGGCCATGGAAGAGGAAGCACAAGGGGAGAACCTCTCCTCCTCTCTCTTGGTGGCACAGGAGTGCCATCGAGAGGGGAATCATCGCCGCGGTGATCGTCTTCATCAACATCACCATCATCATCACCATCCTCATCTTTTTTACGCGGTCCACTCTCCCGCACCCCGTTGTAATCCCTACTTGAACATGGTGCTTTATGCCACATATTATGATCCAATGATGTGTTGCCATCCTATGATGTTTTGAGTAGATATCATTTGTCTTTGGGTTGATTGATGATCTAGATTGCTACGAGTTGTATGTTTTATTTTGGTGATGTCCTATGGTTCCCTCCGTGTCGCGCAAGCGTGAGGGATTCCTGTTGTAGGGTGTTGCAATACGTTCATGATTCGCTTATAGTGGGTTGGTGAGTGACTAAAACACAAACCCGAGTAAGGGGGTTGTTGCGTATGGGAATAAAGAGGACTTGATACTTTAATGCTATGGTTGGGTTTTACCTTAATGATCTTTAGTAGTTGCGGATGCTTGCTATAGTTCCAATCATAAGTGCATATGATCCCAGAAGAGAAAGTATGTTAGCTTATGCCTCTCCCTCATATGAAATTGCAATGACGACTATCGGTCTTGTTAACAATTGCCTAGGACAATTCCGCACACCGATCCACCATTATTCCACACTCGCTATTTATAATATTTAGTAATATAATCTAACTTTATGATAGCAGCCCCTACTTTCATACTTTATCTCTCCGATATCATGCAAAGTTATCCTCTTCATACCCACAACGTAGTTTTATTTCTCGTTTCTAGTTGGAAGCAAACGTTCGGTGTACATAGAGTCGTATCAGTGGTAGATAGGACTTGAGAGAATATTGATCTTACCTTTAGCTCCTTGTGGGTTCGACACTCCATACTTATTCTTCCACCGTTGGAAATTGCTACGATGATTCCCTGCACTTGGGGATTATCAGTTAACTCTATACACCACCTCATTAAAATTAAGTCCAATTAATTTGAATTGTTTGGGAGGGCTATAGCTAGTCTTTTCCCCTAACTTAGCTCTCAAATGTTTTCCTTGCCATTTCTCCCAACCATTCGCATACACAAACACCATTTGAACTGTACATGCATAACATTTATTTTAGAAATCAATGTTTGCAATAGACATATTTGAACCATATTAACACAACACAAGGTCTAAATGAAGTTAATAATCCAAAATAACTTGATACACAAGAACGAATATAGTCTATGAAGTCCCACAAGTGCTTGGCATGGTCATCTTAGAGTTGGTCATGAGCTCCCCTGGTTCTCAATCTTTCGATGCATTTCAAGGAATTTCTGGATCACACTGGTTTGATGATGATCTGTGACATGCGCTTCACGTAGTCATAGTTGTAGTTCATTGATTGACCTCACTCATCCTTTGTGGTCATGTTATGAAA
Organism: Triticum urartu; assembly: GCF_003073215.2. NCBI lineage: Eukaryota > Viridiplantae > Streptophyta > Magnoliopsida > Poales > Poaceae > Triticum > Triticum urartu. Next base: position 557,184,670 of record NC_053028.1, read on the forward strand.
GATCACACATGTTATCATAATCTTCAGCAAACTACTGTAAATCCCCATTTTTCCTACCATTTATAACATTACCTAGTAGTACAATAATGTATTTTGGTTCCAATTCACATTATGTCCATGGAAGTTGCAAAGCGAGCTTGCAACACCCCACCATGCCCTATTATCAAGGTGGGTACGAAAAAACTATGAATGAGCTTGCCGCGTTGGGTATCATATGATCAAGATCTGCTTTCTCAGGAATTTTCTACTTCTATGACAAACCATCTTTGACATGGCCCTATCAGCAAATACAATCTATGACTATTTTGGGCTATCAGGAAAAATTTAATTCATTTTAGAGCTCTGATGCCATGTTCTCGGGCATTTCTTCAATGTCTAATGCATAAAATCAAATGAGCCCAAGCATCAGTGGGAACCATCTTTCTTTACTCATTGACATAAGTCAGTGTTCTCATCAGTGGGGCACTCAAGTTGTTGGCTCTGAAGAGCTCAATCACATAATGTGAAATTTCTTCACACTCGAGATGATGGTATCTTCCCTATTACGATTATATTCATCTACATAGTCACCTGAAACTCCATATGCTAGCACTCGCATTGTCGTGGTACACTTAGACACATGACTTGCACTTATTTCTCCAACTGCACCCCTCCATGGCTGAACCAAACATAATGATCCTCCAATGCTCCTGCAATGCGCACAAATAGATCCCTGTGCATATTGAAAATTCACATGGAAAGGTACTTCGAATACACCGGATTGTCCACAAAGTAGTCCCTCATAAGTTTGGCACATCCTTCTGCCCTGTAGCGGAAATGGCCTAGCTGAAAACCCTGTCTCTTTTTTCCCCTCTTCCACTCAAATTATCACGACCACCGCCATCTCAAAATCATCATCTTCGTCTAACAACAAGCCGTCCAAAAATCTTCCAAGGGCCTCTTTGTTTGTGGATTACATCATAGATATGAATAGGAACAATGTTTAGACTACAAATCTACTACAAGAATAGGAAAAGCGGAAAAAGGGAATACCTTCAAAACAATCGTCGAGCACCTTTTAGGTGGAGAGAGGTCTACCACACAATAATAGGCAGCAGGGCTCGAGGGAGGTGGCGAAAGACAAATTGTAGGCATAGACGCTGGCCTAGTTCATTCCTGGCCTCATCAACGATCCAGGCTCATGACAATAGAGCCTGCCAGGTCGGGTCGGGTGTTGTAGGCGGTCATAGTAGAGGAGGCGAGAGCTTGCATTAATGTGTGTGTTATTGGTGATCTTCTTGCTTTAGGCGACTATGTGGAAATGGCCAAGATCGCATGGTGGCCAGTGGTGGGGATGAGCTTGGCTCCAGGTTCACAAGGAAGGCGAGGACGAGGTCAGCAGTGAAGACTAGCTAGGGTTGCGGCGGCCTAGGGTGAGGGTGGAGGTGGTGCTATGGAGGAATTGGGCACTGGTGGTTGGTGGCTAAAATCTCAGCCGACAGAAATTGCTCGGTTCTGGAGGGAATAGATAGAAGCTAAAACCTGCAGAAATATAGGGGCAAACATGGTTGTTTTGGGGGTATGCTAAAATATATTCAAAGTTACAAATGTATGGGGGGTAGATGTTATTAAATCCCTAAAAGACTAGGTTTTGGGGAGCTATAGCCTTTTAGGGAAGAGTTAGAAATGCTCTAAGATGCCATCTGAAACATCTTACAACAACTCCAATAGTTCCCCTATCCATTAAGAGTCTCCGTCTACGGGAAGTTGAGGCAAAAATAGCCCTCCAACAGCTCTCGTAAATTCTGAATTTTTTTTCATGGCATCCTGTTTACTTCACCCAACTCCCTCACCTTTTTTTTGCGCAGAAACATAGGGTTTATTACTCCAAAGTTACAGGTTTACAATCCTCAGCGATAAGCACGCTGACACACGGTGGAGAGCATCTCAGCTAACATGCTGTGCTATCCCCACATCTACCATAATTCGCTAACGAATCTGCAACCCTGTTTTGCTCTCTATGAATTTTAACTGGAATAACAACCCTATCCTTCAAGTACCCCTTAACAGTTCTAACCAGATGACCATGCATGGACCTATCCAACGAGTCATCCGACAGCGCCTTGAGTGCTAAGGAGCAATCCGACTGCAAAAGAATATTAGCCAAAGAGTGCTCGGCCGCCAACTTGAGTCCCTCTGCCATAGCTTGTAGTCCCTCACCTTTAGAGCAACTCCAACAGCTTTTGTAAAAACCTTCCATAAAAGTGTTTCTATAGGAAGTTTGTATATTTTAGGGGAATTTGTTTAATGAGATCTTTACTCAGTTCCCATAAAAATTTCCCCTAAAATTTCATTTTTTCTATTTCCCATCAAACAAGCCTAGGGCCCGCATGTAAGTGTCAATTTGGCTGATTTTTTCTATGTCTAGCTTATTGTCTTGTCTTCTAGTTTTGGCCGACTTGGTGATCGCGTTGCTGCAGCTAGTGTGACGGGCTTGCCTTCCACGCTAGACCGGGAGATAAGGGGCACCTATGGGAAGAAATCGGGAGAGAGAAGGGTGTCGCCGATTGGGACTAGGAGAGGACTGAGAGTAGTTGGGGATGGTTTCTAGTGTCGGCTGAGGCTTCTCCTGGGTCATTCCCAAGCAGCACACAGTGTCCCTCCACCCATTGCATTGGTCTCAGCCACAGGCGACTCCCTATGCTGGCCACAGCTCCTCTAGCAATGGTCATCGGCGATGGATCCGCTAAAATTCAAGGGATAAGAGCATTACTAGTAGCGCCCTCAAACCCTCAAACCCTTAAAAATAACTGCTTTTTTACAGTTTTCGTCGAAAAAAAGCCGTAGACTAGAACCCCTTAACCCTCAAACCCTCAAAAAAAATTAAAGGTCCAACCCTCAAACCCTCTCCTAATCCTCAAAAGTAAGGGTTGGGGAGCAAAACCTACCCCAACCCTCATTTGGCGGTTATCCTCGCGCGGGAGGGGAAAATCCTCCCAACTCCCGCGCCCACGCCCGCGACCGCCGCTGCTAGTCGCCCCCGTCACCGGCGGCCACCCCGTCGACCTCCCGCGCGCAACGACAACGTCATTCATGAGGAATATTCCGTTATAAGGGTTGGGTTTGAGAGTTCTAATCTTTGCCCCTGTTTTTCAACCCGTAAAAGTGCACAAAAAGATCATTTTTGAATCCTTAAAACGCTAGTGAGGGTTTGAGGGTTTGAGGGTTCTACTAGTAATGCTCTAAGACGGAGTGGAGACTGGAGAGGTCATGGTGTTGTTGTTGTGCTGCCACTTTGGGCACACCGCCACTGCGCTGCCCTCATCAGCGTAGCCACCCAGCGATGCACATTTTTCCTTTTTCGACTGGCCGAGAACTGAGAAAGATGGGGTCTAAGAGAGCATTTTGTAGAGTAGTTTTTATATATAGTGGAGTTGGGAAGTGGTGGATGCTTTTGATAGGTCCCAGTGTTGGTAAAACAAAACAAACCCCCCTAGATGCACATAACCCTGCCACGTACATTGTCACAGAGCAATAAAAAGTTAAAAGGTGACAAAAAGACTAGCGTGCATCCTTGGCTTGGTGTCATTGACCATGTTTGCTCACACCCCTCACCAGTGATGCTTTGTGTAGATCAATGTGGATCTAGGGGTAGGGAGAGGTTAAGTTGGCGCACGGGCGGCGTACGACGACCCCATCACCAGCCCCATCGTGAACCAGACCCCGCCCAGGGAGTATGTCATCGACTGCACGGTCGCGTGCGCGTAGGACTATGCTGGCCCGACGGATGCGCAGGGCCGGAGATACGACACCATTGTCGCGTTAGGAATGAGTAGGAGGATAGCATGTCGAGTGAGTTGTGTACCCAAGGAGGCGTGGTGGAGGACTTCATTCTACAATGGAGTGGAGCCTGGTGCATCTTGGACAGAGGCTGGCAGTGGTAGTAGCCCGAGGCTTGATATTGGTGGCAGACACAAAAGGGAACGCAAGGAGGACATGAAACAAAGAATGCAGATGGAGGGTGTGCGCCGATACGTCTGAGTTGTTCATGTTGAGCGCCTAGGAGATGTGGATGTCTCTATCGGTGGCGGCCACGTACAAGATGTCGATGACATCGACATCAGAATATCCGCCGTGGCAGGTGTAGGGACGTCGAGCACAACCAGGGCCGGTCCTGATATTTCAGGGGCCCAGGGCGAAATTGCAACCCGGGGCCCCTAGTATAAAGATCATACTAATAATCTCATTTCTTTTTAGATTCATTCCTTTACCTAACTTATTATTGTTTATTATTTCAAAATAAAACGAGAATTGTAAATAGTGTATTCCTGTACTTAATTAGACAAATCGAATACCTGATAGAGGGTAAACATCAAGATGAAAGGTTTAAAGTTTAAAAGCTCCATTTGCAACAATAAAAGACCATTTACCTACCCGACGGCTACGGGAGTCTGAGTGGCTTTATTATATAACCATGTTTGGATTGAAGTTATGTGTGTATAGTTGAGACCTCCTCCCAATTTTTATGTTAAATTTGCAGTCATATGATTTGGAGAGAGAATGCAAAGAACGACAATCAAACACATAGCAGGCAATTTTTTCAATAGATAAAGCGATTGGTGTTGTGTCGACAAAGTCCAGATTGAAATAAGAAATAGAGCAACGGGCACACGAAATTAAAATTTTGTACTGCATCATATGCGAGACCTTCTAAGATCTGACTGCTGCTGCACTATATGAACATGACCAACTAGAAAGAGGAGGTTAGGGATGACCTTATAAGTGGGGTGGCTTCGTCTTGCACATGAGAGGCATCTCACGAACGGAGGATAACACAACGGGACCGGGGACCTGGAGGAAGACCAGCCGGCCGCATGACGGAGAGCGATCTACATTGGCGTCGAGACTCACGATTGGAGCCCTTGCGGGAATAGGATCGTCATGAAGCGGCGAACTCGCGATGGGAAGAAGGAAAACAAGGATTTCTCCGTGCGTGTGTGTCTAGGTCGATGCCATGGGCTCCTTGTGAACCCTGGAGGGGCCCCCTAGATTTCGGGGGCCCTGGGCGGCCGCCCCCTGCCACCCCCCAGGGCCGGCCCTGGGTGATGGCCTGAATAAACACATGTCGGTCTAACGTAAATCACTAAGTGGAGAAAAAAAGGAAAAGAAAAAAGAGAAATTATTTGAGCTCTATTTTTTACTAAGCTTCTCTGATGTCATCTCAGCGTGAAAATTTACAAAAACCTAGAAGGGTCTCTTATCTTTGATGTGTAAAAATCTCAGTTTTTTTTAAATGTTTGTAATTTTGTTTTCAAAAATACTTTTCATATGAAAATAGTTTTAACAAGAAGCTTCTCAGATGTCATCTCGGTGTGAAAAATTACACAAATCTAGAAGGGCCTCTTGTCTTTAATATGTAAAAATCTCAGTTTTTTTTAAATTGTTTGTATTATTTGTTCTGAAAAATACTTTTCAAATAGAAATAATGTTTACAGGAAAGTATTGCATGCATCAGTTTTTTAAGTGGGTTTGCAAGTACTCTTCACCCTTAGTTACTATTTACCCATGAGTATACTGTTCACACAGAATTACCCGCCCGCACGATTAATTAATGGGCACAATTACTATTCAAGGCGTTGTTCATTGGCTGCCATGTGTCAAATTGGTAGAGCCCTTGAAAAAATCAAAAAGGGAAGGGGCTCCTAGCTTAGTCGGTTTTTTTTTGTATTTTTTGTTTTCAAGAATACTTTTCATATGAAAATAATGTTAACAAAAAATTATTGTATGCATCAATTTTTCTAAGTGGGTTTGCAAGTATTGTTCACCCGTAATTACTATTTACCCATGATTATTGTTCGGTAAGTGTTTGTGTGCGGCGCGCCGGCGCGACTTTTGACCGGCTGCATCGCTCTCACGCGCACGGTGTGCACATGCATATGCAGACGCATCACACGAGTGACGGGCCGGGCGCCATGCTGGCTACACTGGCCCATGCAAAACTGATTCCGTTGAGATTTACGTACGTTGTGGGTCCTGCGCGATGGTTCTTTTTTTTTCTCCTTAAGTAGCGTTTGCCTTATCTTTTATATTCCTTCTACCTTCCGCCTGCAAAATCGAGTATTTTCTTCAGCCCCTGTACCCTTGCGGAGGTCCGAGCAGAGGTGTGCTCTATTCTGAATATAATGGTGGAGGCCATATCAGATAAGTACTTGGGACTGTCACCAATCGTTGGTTTGGACCGAACTGATTGTTTTCAACATATTATGGATCGGATATTGGCTAGGATGAGAGGCTGGAAGGAGAGGATGCTTTCTTTTGGGGGGAAAGAAGTGTTGCTGAAGGCTGTTATTCAAGCCATCCCATCGTATGCCATGCTTGTGTTCAAACTCCCAAAACAGATTTGCAACGCAATAACTTCTGCTATGTCTTAGTTTTGGTGGGAAGATGAGGATGTGAAGAAGCACATGCACTGGTTTGCATGGTGGAAGATGTGTGTACCTAAGAGCATGGGTGGAATGGGTTTTAGAGATGTGCATTGTTTTAACCTGGCCCTCCTAGCGAATCAATGCTGGCGACTGCTCGCAGAACCAAAATCACTATGTGCGAGAGTCTTGAGAGCAAAATATTTCCCAGATGGTGATCTACTTGACTGCACTCTTAAAAAAGATAGTTCTTTCACTTGGTAGAGTCTATGGAGTGGTATTCAGACTTTCAAGAAGGGTCATATTTGGAGAGTTGGAGATGGTACACAAATAAATATTTGGGATGATCCTTGGGCCCCTAGCAGCCCAAGCAGGAAGGTGATGACCCGAAGAGGTAATATTGTTCTCACAAAAGTTTCTGAACTTATTGATATGAAGAATAGATGTTGGGATGAAGAACTGATCCGACAGGTGTTATGGCCTATTGATGCCAATAGGATCTTGAATATTCCTCTTGCTATAGGAATGATGGAGGATTTTGTTTCATGGCACTACAACAAAACAGGGTTTTTCTCGGTTAAGACGACATACCACATGGAGTGGGATTACCAACATGGACGAAAGTTGAGACAAACAAATACCATATTGTCTTGAAGTACTAGTCCAGTTTGGCGCACTCTTTGGAAACTTCAAATACCGGCAAAGATCAAGGTGCATGTTTGGAGAGCTTTGTATGGTGCAATCCCTTGTCGGGGAGTCCTGGCCAATCGACATATGATAACAATCTCCGACTGCCCGATATGTGCCACGGATTGTGAGAGTATTCGTCATTCTTTCTTTAGATGCAACAGAGTGCAAGAGATTTGGGCAAAATTGGGCTTGCTTCCCACTGTAAGTGAGCTGTGCGAAACTGAGATGGAGGGATCTTCGGTCCTTGGTGACCTGTTGTTAATGCCAAGTGTTGATGTTCCGTCGCTCCCGGGTGTGCCCATGAAGGAGCTGGTGGCTGTGGCGGTTTGGTATATACGGTGGGAACGATGAAGATTCACCCATGGTGAGCCCATCCAAGAACCTGGAAGATCGGCCCAAGCCATTGTTACTTTGACCAAAAATTTCTTGAGGGCAAGGAAGCATGGTGCGGGCAGGATACGAAGACATGGATGGATGAGATCAACAGAGGGATTTGTTAGCCTCAATATCGACGCCTCTTTTGATGCTGACAGTGGCACCGGCGGGACCGGGCCATCATACGGGACTCTACAGGTTCTTTCGTTGCGGCATCCACGAGCAACATCCCGTTTGTCCAAGACGCAGCGACAGCCGAGGCACGGGGCCTCAAGGATGGGCTGGTTCTGGCAAACACCATCGGCTGCAACAAGGTGGAGATCAGGGCGGATTGTATGGAGGTCATCCAGATAATGCAAGACGGAGGCAATTCCTTAGGACCAGCTGCAGCCATCTATGAGGAGTGTACTTTCACTACAAGAAATATGTCAACTTGTGACCACCACTATTGGTCACTGAAAGGTCATGGTTTTTCATTTGCGACCTTTTTGTGACCAAAAACAGAAGGTCAAAAGCTGGCGGTCATAAACTGACTATAGCGACCTTTCTTCTGGAATGGTCGAAGACGTTTATGACCAAAATACGTCTACTGTGGTGTTTTGGTCACTAGCAACCTCCCCAAGCCACGTAGGCATCCAGCGTGGCAATCTGACATGGCACAAGATTTAGCCCGGTCCAATTCGATTTTCTACATGGGCCTAGCCCAACAATTCGGCCTATTTGTGTTTTTTTTCTGTGTGTCAATTTTTGGTTGGGTTCATGGGCCAAGCCCAATATTGCAGCCTTTTTATTGTTGGGTTGTGGCCTTTTTGTCTAAACGAATTTAGTTTTTCTTTTTTTCCAAAAGAAGGGTCCACTAGTCAGATGGGTCCCAGTTGTCAGGTTCTAGTAACAGGTTCCCATTTGTCATGTTGTGGTAAGTGGGTCCCATCAATTCAGACTCATATTCTTCATATTTCAAGCATTATTTAGATTTTCGGAGACAAAAACACACATGATACTTAAATAAGAGCAACCAGATCACATAATACAAGCTCTATCCATTCCAATACAGAAGACCATACTGCTTTACAAGCTCTACAAGTGTAACAAGCTCTACAATTGTAATACTAACAAGCTCTACAAGTTCTTAGATTCAGACTCCTAACAAGCTCTACTAGATGAACAACATGTCGGACTCGCTCGGCGACCATAGTCAGGGCTGGGAACAAACAAAACAACAACATGGCTTCCACTGTCATCCTGTTACATGAATCAGAGAAGAATTAGAATAACTGGGGGAAATATATGTCGTAGCTAACAAAGTAAGAAACAATAGTTAACAAGTCTGAGTCATAGAAGCTAGAAGTGTCCCTTCAGAGAGACGAGAACTTAGAATTGATGCATGGATCTTCTTCTAAACAGCATAAACACCATGGCAATAACAAATTAACAGTAACAAGATCAGTGTTAGCAGAATTAAGTACAAGGCAATCACGGGTACCAATCCAATGCAAGTTAATAGAGAAAATATGTCAAAGTTACTCAGATTTACTATTGTGTTTTTCATACTACCAAATTGAAGGTAAAAGATGTGTACTGATTCAACACTGCAAACTGATTTCTGAAAGCTTTACCAAAACATTGTTTAGTCGCTTGGTGCTAAAGCGATAGATGTTGAACACTAACTGCCAGCAGGTACTAACCAGCAGGTACTGCACCTGCGACCGCCATCACTAGCTTGGAAGCAATAAGCACAACATAGGTAGGATAGGAATCATCCTGGTTGTGTGTTCACGAATCACCTAATAGGTGTTGTGCCGCATAATTGATTTCCTGAACTCGTATGCTACACTTGTCTATCCCAAATCAGGGTTCATGAATCCTCATCAAAGTGTGAAATTTTACCTGAAGTAGGGCAGTGGCCACGTCGAAAACCACGTACAGGTCAATGGTCTACGGGGCATGAGAAGCACATCAGGAACCCGGCAGTCGCAAGTTGTCAGGGATATACCCCGCGGCGTAAACCGGCCGGAAGCATAACCCGGCCGGACTTGGCGGTTTACTTGAGACCCGGCTAAAACTTGATGACTCACTAGCACCCCGTTTGGGCCTGGTGGTTTACGGTTCATTGGTAATCCGGCAGGCGGGTCAGAAGAACGACAAGACCCGGTGGCCCAACAGGCGGTTCATGAAGGCCGGTTCATACTATGGTGGGCCAGTTTAAGGAGAAAGGCATGACGAATATTTACCTTACAAGGAGTTAAGACCAGGACTTGTATCCGGTTCGTATTAGAGATAGACTAGTCCTAATCCTAATAGGATTCCACATGTAAACCGCCCCTTCAACATATATAAGGAGGGGCAGGGCTCCCCAAAGAGGAGAGGAAAAAAGAAGAAACAATCTTAGGGCTAGACACAAAGAGGAGAGCCGGTTTACGGCGACTCCCTCGTGATGATAATGAGACCTAGCCTCAAACAGCATGTAGGGCTATTACCGGATGATGTTTCCCGGAGTCCGAAGCTGTCTAAATCCTTGTCTTGCGTGTTGATCCGCCCTGCGTCTCTCGTCCCACTCAACCCCTCTCAAGCTACCACATAGATGCGTTGGCCTCGCGACTAAGTCCTGACACTAAGGACATCTGCCGTGACAAATCCACGACAGTTGGCACCCACCGTGGGGCTGGCGCACGGTGGTGTTGATATCTTGGAGGGATCTCTTCAGGGATTGAGAAGTTCATGATTTGCTGGATGGAAAGAACCGGCGCAGAAGTTTACATCGTCGACGAACCGTCAAACGGTATATTCGAGATTCAAGATCAAGAGAACATTAGGGCTGGATCGTTGCTACCGCCATAACTCGCCAAGATCAAGAGAAGGAATTATTCTCGTCGAAACCAAAACTACTGCTACAAGAGCTGTCAGTAGAGAATCGGCGAGCGGGTCCGATGACTACTGTGTCGGGCGGCTGTCCGATCGGCGACGTACGAGTGGTTGCCGTCCACGAAGATTTCAATATCCCAAGAAAGTCCGACACGGTTCGTGAAATACGATTGAAAGTGGCCAAAGATTGCAGCGTTTTCCTTAATTAGTATGGAGGGATCCGCACCAGGAAAGCCGCCACTCACGTAGGCATCAAATCCCATCAGTCAGAAATTACCAAGGCAACGTTTTCACCGGCGGGTCAACCTTGGTTGAACGGCCGCACCAAGCCACCGTCGCTTCACTACAGTTTCGTCCGAACCGCCGGTCTGTTCCGAGTCAACTTCGCGTTTTTAAACCGGATCAACTCCGAATCGCTGCTGCTCTACGTCCACAAATCCCAGGCCGTAGCAATCAACCGTGTACTGCTGCCTTTTCTTCTGCCACGAAGGCACTACAGATCACAGAAAAAGACAGTCTATCACATCAAGCCAACATGACACCAGATGTTGTTACTAGTACGCAAGGAGTCAAAGGGCAAAATACTATGGATCAGCGGCAGTCATCTACATTAAAAAAAGAAAAAGGCTGCAGCCTGACCGCTGTCCCGTATCTCCATGGCAGTTACTTTCCAAAGACTTGCTACTGGTGCTAATTGAAACGGAATTACAATGGCACAATCTCCAAAAAGGACCATCATCCATCACGTGGAAGACAAGACTAGTCAAATCCAAGTACTACTAGTACTCGGTCACGTGATTACGTGAAGCTGCAACCAATTTCAGGAAAATACCACTGAATAAAGGTGTTTAAAAAAAGGGGGCGTCAAGGCTAGCCACAAGAAAAATCGAGACAAAGCACAAACCACCAGGACTATTATTCGTTATAAAGGTGTCGCAAAGGGATGTGCGCCAGGATTATTTTTTGCACTAGCGCAGACGAGAGAGTCGTCACCCCCGCTACATCAAAGCACGCGGTTGACTCGTCGTCCGCCCCCGCGGCCGATTCGCACACGTCTGCGCCGCTTCCAACGCGGCGGCCGACTCGCTCGTCAGCGCCGGCTTACAGCACTGCGGTCGACTCTTCCGTCCGCACCGGCTTACAATGCCACGGCCGACTCATTTGTTGTTTGGGCGAATCAGGTGATATCCCTCCAAGTATAATTTAGAACATATTGTTTTTGTCAAAAAACAAATTACTCCGGCTTGCGATGTTTTCGATGCAGGACAATTGTTCACTACATCAACACGACATGGTTGACTTTCTCGTCCACGCCGGTTTACGACACCGGTGCCGATCTTCCCCGTCCGCACCGGTTTACAATGACGCGGCCGGTTCATCTATCCGAGCTGCCTCTGATGTTGCAGTCGCTTTTGTCGTCCGTCTCTCGCGGCCTGGTCTACATCAACATACCGGGCCGCACCTGTCTGCATGAGTTGTTTATTGGGCGCACAAGTCGCCGCCACTACAGTTTTGATTAACTTCAAATCACCAGTTGGAAGGAACCATTGGCCGAGTTGCTGACACGGCTTATATGGGATCATTTACAACCCGCTGCAGTCGCCTCAACCTTCTGTGGATTCACATCGTGCTATCAACGCCAATGATATACAAGTTATGCCAGTTTATATCACGGTCAAATATGGAGAGCCTCAAGCCAACTCCTCAAGTCACCTTTGAGACTCGGGGGCTACGATGACATGACTCGACGAATATTGCCAGTTTCAGCAAATTTAAAAACCCCAGGACGATGGAGGGAAGGATAACCCGGTCCCGGAGGCTACTATTATATTGATGAAAGTTTAAAGGCCGTCAGAAAATTTCCGGTTTAGAAAGTATATGACAATTACAAAATCCCGGCTCAATGAAGAAGATCCGGGTCGTCAGAAAGGATTCCGGTTTAAAATCCGGCTCAAGGGAAGTCAGTCTGACTGAAGCTCTCAAATATCCGGTGTACAGTCCGGCTCAAGGGAAATCTGTTCTCCCCCAAAGCTCTGAAGCGCTCAAATCCAGTTTAACAATGTCCGGTTCAAAAAGGAATTAACTTCTCGCAAGTTCGGGTTTAAAGGCCGTCAGAAAATTTTCTGGCTGAAAATGAAGATTCCGGTTTAAAATCTGGTTCAAGGGAAAGATGTCTCCCACAAAGCTTTGAAGCTCTCAATATCCGGTTCAAGATCCCGGTTCAAGAAGAATTTATCTCTTGCAAAAAAGATTTAAAAGTTGCCAAAGAGGACCTGCTGCCATGATGCGCGGTTCAAACATGGGTATCCCGCCTTACTGGCCTGACATATTATCGATCACATGCAGGCTTCTGCTTCATAAAGCGGGGTCTCTGTTCTTTTACATCATGTGAGGTTACACGGAGTTGCTCTAAAGCGGCCTCCGGTTTACCCCTTGAGTTCGCTTTGCTAAAAGCATCGTGTTATATCACTTGGAGGATTGGTCGTGTCCGAACCAATACCATGCCTCTTGATAGGCGAAAGCCACCAGATCACTTGGGGACTAGGTCATGTCTGAACCAGTCACGCCTCTTGATCGGCCTAAGGCCACAAAATCACTTGGGGGCTTGGTTGAACCTGAACCATGACCACACCATTTGGTCAGCATAAATGCCACGATTTCATCTGGGGACCTGGCTGACTAGAACCATAGTTACACCTAACGGGAACTTGGTCGTGTTTAGCCATGGTAACGCCATTTGATCAGCTTAAATAAAACTTTTCTTTTGCTTCACACTTTTCTTTGAAGGGGGGGGGTTTGCTTTTCATTATGTTTCTTAAACCGACAAAAAAAATTCAATTGACGGAACACAGTTCACGTCAATCCGAAGACTATTTGCCCGGTTTAACATCCTCTTATGGAGTAAACCGGTGTTTATCACAACCCGGCACGGTTTTATCATAAACCGGCACAATATGGAAGGAGTTATCAGTACTCAAGATTTGGGTTATCACCCTTACTACAAAAAGTTGGTAAAACCAACGATGTGATTCAATGTCACAGGTATGATATATTTCATATTTGATTATTCTAAATGCAGCCTTGGTTATAAACCCAGGTTATATGTTGGGTATTATGACCCGTCCGCCGGTAAACCGCCAGGACACTTTGAACTTGTTGTATGCAGAAACAGATTTGTTAAACCGGCCTTGTTTTTGGACTATAAAGTCACCAGTATATATATATTTGGATTGCGCCGTCGGAGTTATGCGCTTATAAATCATTGGATTATATTATCTTGAATAGCCAACATGGCTGGATTTTTATGGTTATTAATAACCGGTATTATTGATTTTTCAAAGTCGCTTTAGCGCAACGGTTATTATTTTATCAAAGGATATGATTTATTCTACAATGGAAGGAATAATCCCGAGTCGTTGCAGGCTCATGACCCGGCACTTGGGGGCTACATTATTCAAATTAAGGTTACATGCAAGTCTCATGTCACTGCAAGCATGCACCATGACACTTGGGGGCTAATGCAAAGTCATTTTTACTAGTCTTATTGAAGATCCGACTCATCATATTATAATGAGCCGGCCCTTGGGGGCTACCAATTGCTCCAGTCAACAATTCAAGTATATATCAAAGTCCCGGTTCAGTATTATTTTACTAAGCCGGCCCTTGGGGGCTACACGTTGCTGTTAAAAGTTTACAAGATTATATTTACAAAGTCCCTGCTCATTATTTGCATAATGACTTGGCCCTTGGGGGCTACACTGGTTGAAGTTTTTATGAGCATCAAGCAATTACAAGTCCCAGGTTGCTGCAAACATGACAACCCGGCACTTGGGGGCTACATATATGGAGTATTCAGTTTATATAATTGAGATGAACAAACTGGATTTCCTCAAGGTTGAAACACTTATTGGAGCAAGTCTTAAGTTATCACTATGTTCTCCTCTTAAGACTTGGGGGCTACAGGTATTATGCATATAAAGGAGGAACATCTTCTTTTTATTAGTTTGAGCAAATCAGGAAGATCAATTACATGACCCGGTGTCTACAACAATCATAACCCGGCATCATCAACAATCATAAACCGGAATTATCAGTTTTTATAAACCGGCAGTTTTAGCAATGATAAACCGGCAAGTTCTACATCTTCAAACCGGATGGATATTAGATAAGTATTTCAAGACCAAAATTTCTTAAGCCGCGTTTTTTGAAACCGACTCCAGTGGATTATTCTTCACAATATTTTTCTATGAGAAACCAACGCCAGCAATTTAAAGTATGAAGCTGATTATTGATCCGGATTTCTTAGAAGAAGGGAATGACAAGGACTAAAGGATGATCAGGTGCCGGTCCACAAGAATTCTTAACCCGGAGCACAACCTGTCAAATTTGTTCTTGTGTTTATTTTACAGGAACAGTTTAATATGGATAAATCCAAATTAAACTGGGGGCTAATGTCGGGGATATACCCCGCGGCGTAAACCGGCCGGAAGCATAACCCGGCCGGACTTGGCGGTTTACTTGAGACCCGGCTAAAACTTGATGACTCACTGGCGACCCGTTTGGGCCTGGCGGTTTACGGTTCATTGGTAATCCGGCAGGCGGGTCAGAAGAACGACAAGACCCGGTGGCCCAACAGGCGGTTCATGAAGGCTGGTTCATACTATGGTGGGCCGGTTTAAGGAGAAAGGCATGACGAATATTTACCTTACAAGGAGTTAAGACCAGGACTTGTATCCGGTTCGTATTAGAGATAGACTAGTCCTAATCCTAATAGGATTCCACATGTAAACCGCCCCTTCAACATATATAAGGAGGGGCAGGCCTCCCCAAAGAGGAGAGGAAAAAAGAAGAAACAATCTTAGGGCTAGACACAAAGAGGAGAGTCGGTTTACAGCGACTCCCTCGTGATGATAATGAGACCTAGCCTCAAACAGCATGTAGGGTTATTACCGGATGATGTTTCCCGGGGCCCGAAGCTGTCTAAATCCTTGTCTTGCATGTTGATCCGCCCTGCGTCTCTCGTCCCACTCAACCCCTCTCAAGCTACCACATAGATGCGTTGGCCTCGCGACTAAGTCCTGACACTAAGGACATCTGCCGTGACAAATCCACGACACAAGTGGCAGACGAAAAAATATACTGCTAGGGAATCTGTACACGAATGAGGCATAGAGCAGCAAAATAAGATATATATTCATGATCTTCACAGCATGAATCCAAATCCTACGGCTGATAGTGGCCCTTTTTATACTACAAAAGACACCTGTACATGACCATTAACACCGTTCAAGAATCACAACAGCACACTAAGAACAATGACAGGCCCCGCAAGCCTCTGACATACTGTACACGGCAATAGGAGCAAAAATCTAATAAATTCATTACAGGCTTGCCAATAAAAATAACAAGTTACCTACACACAAGGAAACATAAACTTGAGAGGTTGAGATCAAGGCCTATCAACTACATCATATATATATGCATCAAAAAACAAGGCCATATGGACCAATGCATCATAATTATCAGTTTTAAACACTACAGGATCAGAGCCATATTAATCTTAGCCAAAGTTCAAGACTGAAATGTAAGCATTTTACAGTATATGTATGCACTATGTTAAACCATTAAATGGGTGATTAGTAAGGGATGGTAAAATATTTGCAGATTTCATATTAGTGGACTGCTTGCACGCTGACAAGAGCAACTGTATTCCTAGTGAAAATTGAACTTGGGGTTTGACAAATCAAACAACAGACAGCAATGACAACTGAAGCACTTGAGCTCTTTTATATTCTCAAAGACAGCAGAAAGCACACAAATTAGTACAAATATATTATGCTTAGCCAGTGCTAAGAATTCAAGTGTTGCACAGTAATAGACCCATCCCTCCCCTAATAAGTAATGCTTTTTAAATGGCTGATTAGTCAGAGATGGTTTAGTAATTGCGTTCCCTGCTATTGAATTGCTTGCACTGTGATGAGAGCCAAAGTATTCTACTAGTAATGTACAGTATATTAGTATATTATGCTTGTCAAGTGTTATAGGCTTCTACTAGTAATGTACAGTAATTTAGCACCGGACAGTGAAAGAATTATCAAGCAGGGCAAAACAGCAGCATGGCCATCAACTCTATCAGGTAAGATCAAGAACACTAATATTAACAAAGACATATCTTCCTTTATGTGAACAAGTGTGCTTCCTTCATTAGTTAGTAGTAGTAATTGTTCCATGCTAATACAAGCACACGCCCTGGCCTATCAAAGTCTGAATCTAATTAAATCGCACCATGGACGTGTCATATCACCAAGGCAAGTAATAGTAAATCTTTGCATCATTTTTCAGATAGATAAAAATGTAGTTGTACTCATCCTAACTAGCGTTGTGTAGCAGCGCTAGAGGAAAGGCGGTTGTCAGTAAACTACATGGCGTGTCAAAAATGTTCCAAAGGCTAGTATGGTAGCAAAAATGAACTCTTCCCTCCAAGCAAATCAACCGTCAGTCAGTTAGGTGTAACCTGCCCATGTGTACAGAAACAAGAACATATGGATCAATATGCATTAGCAGCAGCAGAAATTGACCCTAGCTAATAATCTTTCACATACCCAGTAACATAATAATATGTGCATTCGACAACAGTAACAGTCCAAAAAATATGAACCTTAGGAACAACAATCTGTCCAAAAAAATCACATCGGGAGGGGAACTGGAAGATGGACCTTAGGAAGAGCGCCAGGGTTGAGCTCGTGCAAGGCCACTTGGTTCTCCAACACCCACGTCCTGCAGCAAGGGAAACCACATCCATCTGGTTGCTGCTGCTCGTCCATGGCTGGGCGTCCTACATACATCCGGCTGTAGCTGCTCATCCATGGCAGGAAACCACATCACATGTCAGTCAAGGGAAGTATTTGTGAAGTTAGCCTTGCAATCTTTTGTAATGCAGAAAACATAAGAGCCTTTCAGAGATTTGATGTGTTGGATTAGGAAGCAAGTGACCATAGTGGGGTTGCCGGGGTTGAAAACTTAACACATACAAATCATTAGTTTACAAAGTAGGCTACCGCATTACTACTTGAAATAAAGAGCAGCAGCTGCTAATAAGCTATGCCATATGACAAGTGAACTAGAATTCACTGTGTAGGTAAGACTAAGTGGACTAACTATCTCTTCTTGCTTGATTCCATAAGTTGCAACCAATAGCTTAAATTCCTTTATGTACTAGGGATTCTTTGCTGAACACAAACTAGATATGACACTAGATTATAACCTAAACTGATAAAAAGTGATAGCTACCAATGCTACCACCTATGTGCCACTCCTAACTCGGTACACACTCTATGACTACCAATCAGGTGATTCTCCTGATCTGGCCCGACTCCAACAGATATCCTAGATGGAGATCACAGTGCTGGACCCTTCCTTGTAGTGGAACATAATAAGTGTGGCCCAACATAACAAGCAGCGCGCAACTTAACCGCAGCAGCAAGCAAAGCGAAGCAAAAAGGGGATGTGGTTTCCTACGCGGTGAGATGCGCTGGAGGCCGCAGAAGGGCACTTTCAGGTTGATCCACCGGCGAGGCGATGCAGATCCGTCGGGGGAAGGCCGCCGAGGTCGTCCTTGTTCCGATGGAGGAGAAGATCCTTGCGGTTGGAGAAGAAGTCCGGCGTACCCTCACCTAGGACAGAGATGAGATAAGGGTCAGAGGAGATAAGAGCGAGCAGATGAGGGCAGAGAGGGGAAGGATGATGCGTACCTTCACCAAGTCCATGGGGGAGGAGAAGCACGCCGATGTTGCCTCGGTGTGGTTGAGGAGGAGGAGCACCTCATCTCCTGACACATGCTCGTGGAGCCGGACATCAGCTAAGCCCACTCGACCATGGCGCGCGCGAGGGAGTCGGTGAGGGCCTCCCGGTGGGCCTTCTTCTCCTCCGCCAGTACACACGACGAGCGAGCGGGAGGACACGGGCGAAGGCGTCGGTGATCCCGCGGCCGCCGCGTGAGGGCACCCCAGCACAGCATCTCGGCCTGGTTCTGCAGCAGCAGCTTGACGCGCTCCACCGGCGCCCCCCCCCCCGTCTTGGCCAACACCGCCGCCCGCGCCACCTTGGCGGGCGACCTGGCGGATGTAGTCGCCCCTATCGAGGATGTAGTCATCCCTGTCGAGGATGTAGCCGCCCGCGCCGCCCTGGCGGCCAACCGGAGAGCCGGCGCGGAGCTGACAAAACGGAACCCTAGCGCGTCGCCCGACCTACTTGACTCGATCTGGGGCATAGGGTAGGGAGAGATGGTGAGGGAAGGGAGGGACAAGGTCCGCGGTGGTGGTGAGGAGGGCTGCGAGGTCGGCGGTGGGTGGGAGGGGCGGGGGGAGGACTGGATCGGGGAAAGGAGGCCGGGGAGAGGACTGGATCGAGGGAGGAGGTGGCAGCGGCTGCGAGGAGAGGAGGGAGTCGATGGGATCTGACCTAGGGTTTGGGCTGCGGGTGGGGGGTATCTCTTTTTCATTTTATTTTCTTTTTTTCTGTAGATAGATGGATGGATGGATGTGGGATGGAGAGATGGATGGATGGATGGATGGGCGCCATGTCATCGATCCATGGGAAGAGTCCTGATTGGTTCAAAAACCAGTGATTTAAAAAATTATCTAAGTACTAAAAATAGAGGGATTTTGTGAAGTAGCTATCAAAAATATTTTGTAAAATGGCACCACACAAATTTTCACTAGAGTTAGACCACATTTTATGGATAAGGACTAATTTCTATGCATTTCTGATCTTTCTAACTATTTTTAATCATTTTCCGAGTGCCCAAAATGACTTTTTTTGTGAAGGACCTACCATATATTTGTTGCAAAATTGGACCAAATCAATTTTCTAAAATACTAGGACATATTTAATGCACAATTGACCAAATGGTTGGGTGTAAAAAGTTTTGATCCACCTCTCATGAAAAAGACAAATTTTCACTTATTCAGTTGAAAGCGGGTCAAATTTGAACTACAGCTGCCTCATAGTTTGCTATTTATTTTTTCCAAAAATCATTTCTAGGTACGTAAGTATCTATTTAATCAGAGAAACACAAAAAAAAAATTTCAAGATGCAACCACTAGCTAGGAACGGTCATTTCCGACGTTTTGACCGCATTTTGAAACAGGCATAAAAAATTTAAAAAAATCAAAAAATTGGGAAACCTTCGCATTGTGTCATTATATGTGGCCAAGTTCCCAGGAAAATAGCAAACTTGTAATAAGGCAATTATTTTAAAAAAAGTGTTCTCAGAAACGAGCTATTACGTGTGGAGATCAATGGCTTTCAAGCCAAATGATCAATATTATGGCCACATTCATGGAATAGTTTGTTCAAATGATCTCATATTGTGCACAAGGGTGCATATTGGAATGGCAAACAATGTTGCCTAAGGAAGTTTTCTTTTTCTTTGGACGAAAGAACCATTTTCCATTTTTCGAGTGCCCAAAAGGGACTTTTTTTTGTGAAGGACCTACCATATATTTGTTGCAAAATTGGACCAAATCAATTTTCTAAAATACTAGGACATATTTAATGCACAATTGACCAAATGGTTGGGTGTAAAAAGTTTTGATCCACCTCTCGTGAAAAAGACAAATTTCCGCCGATTCAGTTGGAAGCGGGTCAAATTTGAACTGCAGCTGCCTCATAGTTTGCTATTTATTTTTTCGAAAAATCATTTCTAGGTACATAAGTACCTATTTAATCATAGAAATACCAAAAAAATCCAAGATTCAACCACTAGCTAGGAACGGTCATTCCTGCCGTTTTGACCACATTTTGAAACGGGCATAAAAAATTCAAAAAAATCAAAAAATTGGGAAACCTTCGCATTGTGTCATTATATGTGGCCAAGTACCCAGGAAAAATAACAAACTTGTAATAAGGCAACTATTTTAAAAAAGTGTTCTCAGAAACGAGCTATCACGTGTGGAGATCAATGGCTTTCAAGCCAAATGATCAATCTTATGGCCACATTCATGGCATAGTTTGTTCAAATGATCTCATATTGTGCACAAGGGTGCATATTGGAATGGCAAACAATGTTGCCTAAGGAAGTTTTCATTTTCTTTGGACGAAAAAACCATTTTCCATTTTTCGAGTGCCCAAAAGGAGGTTTTTTTGTGAAGGACCTCCCAAATAATTGTTGCAAAATTGGACCAAATCATTTTTCTAAAATACCAGGACATATTTAATGCACAATTGACAAAATGGTTGGGTGTAAAAAAATTTGATCCACCTCTCGTGAAAAAGACAAATTTCCGCCGATTCAGCAGGAAGCGGGTCAAATTTGAACTGCACCTGTCTCATAGTTTGCTATTTATTTTTTCGAAAAATCATTTCTAGGTACATAAGTACCTATTTAATCATAAATACATGGTTTGGTGGCGATATGTCGAGGTTTGGGCGGTGGCCGAGGGCCCCAACTCTAGAGCGCGTAAACTCGCATGCCCGCCGCTTGGTCACCGCGTGACCCTGGCATTGCCATGTGTTCTGGGCGGCATGGGCATGTCTAGTGGGTTGGGCACTCCCCAGGTAGGTGCTAGTAAGAAAATTACAACATAAGATTCTCACGAGGAGACCGATCGATGCTCAAACATGAATAAGCAGCCAAGTGTTTGATTAGCGGTACGGGAAATGCACATGGCCAATGGGCGTGAGTTTTGGCCGAGGATGATCATCTACTAAGGAGAATGGTTATTTGGGCATAAGAAAGGATTGTAGAAAATTGATATCATTTTGACGTGCCAAAGTAGTACTTCCTTCACAATGCTCTTCTATGGACAAAAACTTGGGAAAACTAGTGAGAGAGATTGGATGAATCAAATGAGCTAAAAATTGGTGTAGGTAAGTTACATAGGTATGGTCATGCGCTGGTAAATTTTCAGATCATTTGGGTAAGCCTAGATAGTACTTACTTCACAAAGCTTGCATGCCTGCAGGTCGACTCTAGAGGATCCCCGGGTACCGAGCTCGAATTCGCCCTATAGTGAGTCGTATTACAATTCACTGGCCGTCGTTTTACAACGTCGTGACTGGGAAAACCCTGGCGTTATAGGAGGGGCCTATATAACACTTGCTTTGCAACGTGCCAATTTGGCCATAAAATATAAATTGAACCTGGGCTCACATAGATGATTTGACTGAGCTGCAATTTGGAGGAGGGTGATAATTTGGGCATATGAAGGAACTGTATAAATTTCATGTCATTTAGAGATATAAAAAAGGTACTTCCTTCACAATGCTTCTAGGTGGACAAAAACTTTGGAAATTTGCCGAGGAAGATTTGCTAGGCAAATGGAGCTGAATTTTGTCATGCGGTAATGATTTGGATAGGAAAGAGTGCCCAAAAATTCCAAGGGCAATCAAGAATATATAAATAGCACTTCCTTCATAAAGTGTTGTTGTGAACAGAATAGGAAAATGAATATTGTTGAATTAGTTTTGAACTAGGCAAGGAAGGATTTTTACATATTTGATGAAGATATGCCCCAAAGAATTTATGAGATTTTTTGGGAATTTTGGGAATGATAGAAATATAGGTTGCTTCACAACCTAGGGCAAAAACTGCCACATGGACATGACACATAGGCAAAACTGATGAGATGGCGCCTAGTCATCACAACCCACCACAATCTACAAGGCTATGACCATCTATATTGGTCATTAACAACTAGAAATAAGGCAGCGGACTAGCACTGTTTGCTTTGTGACCATTTCGTGTAAGCAAATTACGACCTTTCTAACCAAAATGGTCGCAATGGTTTAGGGTTTGGAGCCCCCTGAACAGCTTTTGACCAATTGGTCTAAAATGGTCATAAATTTATGACCAATTCTTCGAGGGTCACTGACTGAAGGTCATAAGTTGACATATTTCTTGTAGTGTTTCTTGTGTCGTAATTTTATCTCTGTTAGTTTCTGTCATTGCCCTAGGGAAGCTAATATGGCAGCTGATCTTTTGGCTACTAAGTCGGAGCCCTCGCGAACTATTGTGTGGCAGAACGAGGCTCCAGACTTTCTGCTCGATGTAATCACAAATGATGTAGCCCTATTTTCACATGAAATATAAACCGCCATGATGGCATTTCCCTCAAAAAAATAGTACTACTCTTGTTATAAAATTATTGCATCCGAATGTGCAGACGCTGCAACCGATGAATCCAAAAGCTGGAACCGATGAATAAAAACAGAGGGGCGGCGAAGAAGTTGAAACCACCGATACGAGTGTTACAATCATTGACAAAAAAAGCTTCAAGCCTAGATCGAAAAAGCTTCAACCATCGACAGCGGAAACTTCAACCAGCCACTGCCAAACTAAAAAAGCTGCAACCATTACTTAAAAAGTTTCAACCATATGTGAAAAAAGCTTCAACTGGAAGATATACAAAGTTTCAGCCGGGCACCGCAAGACGAAAGAAGTTGCAACCGTTTATAGAACAAGCTTCAATCATGGATGAGAAAAGCTTCAATCAACACGGTGGAAAGCTTAACTTGTGAAAAATGCTTCAACCGACATGAAAAAAGCTTCATCCGATGTGAGAAAAAGCTTCAACTGACACGCTAATGGTGTGAGTGGCGACGTTGAGAGCTGCGGCCGGCTGCATGACGATGCAGCGACGGATGTGCTACGATGGCGGCTGCTAGGTCCTGCAACGACATAGGTGTCGGCGTGCTACAAGACGGATGCGTTTAGCTATGGGGGCG
Organism: Triticum urartu; assembly: GCF_003073215.2. Classification (NCBI taxonomy): domain Eukaryota; kingdom Viridiplantae; phylum Streptophyta; class Magnoliopsida; order Poales; family Poaceae; genus Triticum; species Triticum urartu. The sequence continues at coordinate 557,207,724 of NC_053028.1, forward strand.
ACCGCTTCCTGCTGGACCAGAAATGGCGGATCTGCGAACGGCGACCATCCGTGACGAGGGCGGCAGCCGACGGAGACGAGGCTGCGGTTGACGGCGACGGATGGCTGGCGGGCTGACTGGCATCTGGATGGATCACGGGGGCTGCTCGCGAAGCGCCATGGCTTTTTTTCCCAATAAAGCGGTTGGGGAAGAAAGGTATCCTACGTCTAATACAATGAATCGTACGGTATAGGTGCGACCAGCCCAAATTTGGGCCGGCGCACCGGCGTCTATCATCGCCCTTATTGTTCACACATGATTACCGGCCCGCACGAATTAATTAATGAACACAATTATTATTTAGGACATTGTTCATTCATTGACTACCATGGGTCAAATTGATAGAGCCCTTGAAAAAAAATCAAAAAAGGACTCCCAACTTATCCGGTTTAATATAGTAGTACAATATACTCTCTTTTTTGCGTGTGCAGTAGTATAATATACTCGGCATCGAGACTGCAATTGGTGGGACTAGAAGTTGCGGCGACGCGGCAAACTTCGATCGGATTCAAACGCGGCACACCTACCGACCGACATACTCCCTCCATTCTAAATTACTCGTCGTGGTATTAGTTCAAATTGTTTGTCAGCTTTTATGCTGCAATGCGACACCACAGACGCATGAGACATGAAGGCCAAAACTAATATAATTATAATTTCACTACTCTATCTTAATGCCACGTTCCTACACCTATTTGGTCGCCGACTCATGGGCATATACGAAGTGCGCATCACGTGTAAGCATCCACTACTAATTTCAGAACCAGCTGCTGAAGATGTGAGTACAAGTCATATCATCAACAATTAATAAAGTCGTGAGGGTGGAGTACAAGCAAAATAATTCTCTCTTTGTTCACAAATATAAAGTGTTTATGTTTTGAATATTTTGATATGGATTACACACGGACTAAAATGAATGAACAAACACACTAAAACGTGCCTATATACATTACGATCCACAAAAGGTTAGTTATTTGAGGCAGCTCGAAAAAATAATAGCACGGATATGGCAAAACAGATAAAGACATGATTTGCACGTTGTCTCAAATAACTTATGAAGAGTATCATTCATTGGACGACTATTTGTGAATCGTATTTTTTTCGATCACATTACTTATGGCGGAACAGTTGATCAAATAACTGCTCGCAAAAACAAATGATAAAGACATGATTTGCATGTTGTAGCTCGAAAAAAAACTATTGCTATCTATGAACATACATACGATCAAAATTTCCGTACGAGAAACGGATTGAATTTGCACGCTGAATACAAGGGGTCTTGTCAACAGGTCGTTATTAGCAAGTACTCCCTCCGTCCCAAAATATAAAAATGTTTTTTACACTAGCATAGTATCGATAACGTACTTATATTTTGGGACAGAGGGAATACATGCTAGCGACACAATGGAACTCCCAATGAAAGCACTAATGTCGGTGTCAAAACCGGCAGATCTCAGGTAGGGGGTCTCGAACTATGCGTCTGAGGATGGTGGTAACAAGGGACAAGTGGGACACAATGTTTATCCATGTTCGGGCCCTCTTAATAGAGGTCAAACCCTATGTCCTGCTTGATTATATTCGATGAGTATGGGGGTTACAAGAGTTGATCTACCTCGAGATCCTAATGGCTAAACCCTAGATGTCTAGCCTATGAGAATTCTGATAGCCTCTACGGACTAAACCCTCCGGTTTATATACAGATCGGAGGGGCCTAGGGTTGTACAGAGTCGGTTCGTAAAGAAAGGAAATAACATATCAGGACACCAATCTTGCCATCCACGCATATAGGAGTCCTACCCGGACACGGGGAATGTCTTCTGCTTTTATCTTCACAGCCCATTAGTCCGGCCCATATCAAATAGTCCGAACACCCGAGGACTCCCTAATGGCCAGAACTCCCTCAATAACCCTGCAATATAAATTGTCACAAACAGTAAAAAAAGTCAAAAGGTGACAAAAATGCTAGCGTGCATCCTTTGCTTGGTGTTGTTGACCATGTTTGCTTCCACCCCTCACCAGTGATATTTTGTGCAGATCAGTGTGGATCTAGGGAGGTCTTGCTACTTGTGAGCTGCGTTGGGATTTCCTCGAAGAGGAAAGGATGATGCAATACAGTAGAGATAAGTATTTCCGTCAGTTAAGAACCAAGGTTATCAATCCAGTCTGAGAACCATACAAGACCTCATGAACAACACCTACAGACAAAAGAACAAATACTTGCACCCAGCGGAAACAAGGGGTTGTCAATCCCTTGGTGGTTAATTGCAAGGATAAAATCTCGTAGTGATAGATAGGTAAACAAAAACACAAAATAAAATAACGGTAAATAAATTGGACTAGGGTATTTTTGGATTTTATATATGATAAAGATAAAGCCGTGGGCCATAGTTTTCACTAAAGGATTCTCTCTCGAACAAAAAGCATATGGTGGGTAAACAAACTACTACTGGGCAATTGATACAAAAGCACATGGTTATGACGATATCCAAGGCAATGATCATGTATATATGCATCACGTCCGAGATAAGTAGATCGACTCCTGCCTGCATCTACTACTATTACTCCACACATCGACCGCTATCCAACATGCATCTAGAGTATTAAGTTCATCAAGAACGGAGTAACGCCTTAAGCAAGATGACATGATGTAGACAAAGTAAATCCAATCAATATGAATAAACCCCATAGTTTTCCCTTTGATGGCAACAATACAAATACGTGTCTTCTCCCTTTCCGCCACTGGGATATAGAGTGTCGCAAGATTGAACCCATTACAAAGCACTCTCCCATCGCAAGACAAATCAATCTAGTTGGCCAAACCAAACGGATAGATCGGAGAGAAATACAAAGCTATAATGATCATGCATAAAAGAGTTCAGAGAAGACTCAAATAATATTCATAGATAATCTGATGATAAACCCACAATTCATCAGATCCCAATAAAACACACCGCAAAAAGAAGATTACATCGAATAGATCTCCAAAAACATCGAGGAGAACATCGTATTGAAGATCAAAGAGAGAGAAGAAGTAATCTAGCTACTAGCTATGGACCTGTAGGTCTGTGGTAAACTACTCACACATCATCGGAAGGGCAACAAGGTTGGTGTAGAGGCCCTTTGTGATCGATTCTCCCTCCGGCAGAGTACCGGAAAAGGCCTCCAGATGGAATCTCGCAAGAACAGAGATTTGCGGCGGCGGAAAAAGTATTTGGGTGGCTCTCTGTTGGTTTCCTGATTTTAGAAAATTTATAGAGTTAGAATTAGGTCAAACGGATGAACGAGGGGCCCACAAGGTACTAGGGCATGCCCTAGTGCCTTGTGGACTCTCCTTCGCCTTCTGGCCTCCTCTCAAAGCTTCTAGGGTCTCTTATGTCCAGAAAAAAATTGTCAAAAAGTTTTGTGGCATTTGGACTTCGTTTGATACTGATTTTCTGGAAAACCAAAAATAGGCAAAAAAAACAGCAACTGGCACTTGGCACTAAGTTAATTGGTTAGTCCCAAAAAATGATATAGTGTTGCATATAATTGCATATAAACATCCAAGATTGATATTATAATAACATGGAACAATCAAAAATTATAGATATGTCGGAGACGTATCTGGTCTGAGGGAGGTAGCACCTGGGAGGGAGATGTTAAGTTGGCGCACGGGCGGCATACAACGACCCCATCATCAGCCCCATCGCGAACTAGACCCCGTGTAGGGTGTATGTCATCGACTGCATGGTCGCGTGCACATAGGACTACGTTGGCCCGACGGATGCCCAAGGCCCGAGATACGACACCGGTGTCGCGCTAGGAAGGAGCAGGAGGATAGTGTTAGGATGATCTCCACCGAGTGGGCCCAACGGCCCACCGGGCCCTTAGATCCGGGCCCTGATGGGGGGCGCTCAACCCACTATGGGTGACGGGCCCCTGTCACTTGCACTATATAAAGAGGTGGGGGCCGGCGGCTCGCATCATGAGGTTTATCACGACGCCGCACTCCCCACCTACTCCCCTACCGATCTAGGGTTAGTGCAGTGCTGACGGGAAGCACCGCCACCACTTCGCCCACTCTTTGCCATAGCCACCGCCACCATCTACCATGGCAACCCCATTGGGCTCCTCGAACCAAAGGCAAGGTAAAACTACTGGATTGATATAGCCTACCCGATCTACAGTTCTATCAATGGTATCAGAGCTTATCTAGGATTAGTTTTTCGGGTAGAAACAGCAGAGATCCATCCCTCCCCTTACCAGATCGGATCAAATCCGAACCCTAAACAGAGAGAAAAAAAAGTTTATGAATCGCTCCTCAGAGTTGTGTGCCGCCGTCATGGCCGCGCCGTTCCTCTCGATCCGAACGGGCATCGGCATGCCGAGCCATTCGGAAGAAGAACACGGGAAGTGGGGGGCACCTCGCCTTTGCCACTGCCAAAAGAACAGACCCCATCGGGGCAAAGGGCACCCCACCGAGCCGTTTGACGACGGCGCGTCCACCCTCGAGGTGCTCGCGCATGCCGGCAAAGGGGCCAGCAGGGGCACCGCCTCCACATCCTCGCGCGGCGCGGTGGCTTCGGCGCCATCGCCGTCTGGTGACAGAGATCGAACAGGGAAGCAGAGGAGGGCTCAGCGCGTCTCTCTCTCTCTCAACCACAGAAGAGAAGGGGAAGGGAAGAAGAGGCTGGCGCGGCGCGGTGGCCTTCGGCGCCGTCGCCGGCGGCCGGGCCGTCGCTGTCGCCCCGACCGGAGAGAGATCGAAGAGAGAGACGAAGGGGGCAGAGAAATGAGCTAGGGTTTGGGTCGGGAGTCCCTCTCCCACGTTTTTGTTCAAGAGAAAAGCGCGGTGGACCGTCCGATCAGATCGGACGGCCACGATGCCAACCCTAGCTCCGCCCCGGGCCAGTGGGCCGAAAGTCAGTTGGGCCTTTGGCCGGCGGACCAGGTCAAAGAGGCATGCGCCCGCGCCGGGCCATTTGGGCCGAAAGTAGAGGAGGCGCAGCTGCGGAGGCCCAACGCGCGCGGCTATTTCTTTTTGTTGTTTTCTTCTTTTTTGTCCAGTTTTGGGCAAACATAATACAGTTTTTTTTCTATTCAAATTATTCGTTGAATTTTTTGTTTGGAAAATAGAAAAGTAAACAGAAAAAGCTTCTGAAAATGAAAATAGAAAATTTTCAGAAAAAGAAATGTTCATGAATTTTATATAGAAAATAACAAAGTTCATGAATTTTTTATTTAGTCAAAGAAAAGTTTCTGTAAAGAATAAAAAGTTCATGAATTTTTATTCATGTTTTCCACTGCAAAGTAAAAGTTTAATCCTCCAATTAAATTGGAACCAACGGGAAAATTTAATTGGAAGAATTGTTCTTAGCAATGTTTTTTCCCCTGTGGGTGAAATCAGATTCAAATAGTTTGCTATATGATAAAAAGAAAGATATTTGTTTTAAAGTTAAAATATGGTATTGTTATTTTCTGACCAACGTTGATGATAACAGTACTCCCTCCATTCCACAATGTAGTGCTTCCTTTATCCACGTGCTCCAACTTTGACCGTAAATTTAACTATCAAGACCGATTGCGACGGGAGCAAAAATTATATCAGTGAATTCGTATTCGAAAGAAGTTTTCAATTATATAATTTTTTTCTCCCGCCGTAGTTGGTCTCGTTGGTTAAATTTATGGTCAAAGTTGAACCTCGGGAAGCGTGGGCGCACTATATTTTGGAATGGAGGGAGTACTAATGAGTCTTATGTTCAAAGCTTAAATCTCTGATAAATTTTGTATCAAAGTGATCAATTTTCAGAGAACAGTTAAAGATGAAGAAATGCTCTTGAACTAGAGAAATGTATATTTCTTGTTTCCGCTGTGATAAAGTTGATGATGATAATTCCTTCTTAGCAAAGTTGTTTAATAGAAATACTATCATCACATGTTTATGAGTAATATGCATTATTTCCATTTCCGCCCAACGGTGATATGGAATTAATGTAGAAGAATGATGTTTCATTCTAATTCTACCACAACGGTGATTTAGAGTATAAAAGAAAGTTTTTTTTAAAAAAAGGTTTAATGTGCATTATTTTAACCAGACCAACGTAGGGTTATTTTTATGCTAATTATTGTTGATTATTGGCTAAATTTTCTCAGACTAAAAGTTTTCCATGCTTTCATTCGTGAAAGCAAATGGCTGGGTACTTGTGACCCGAAAGAACCAAGAAAAGTCATAACGTGAGGGAGTATGTTCTCTCTAAATAATGGCTTAAAAAGAGATAGATCATTGAGAGTCTTGGTTGACGAATGTCTTTCATGTACTCTCTATGAAGAACATTTTTCAGTCAACATGATTTGAGACGAAACAAGCAACATGCGTGTTTAATTTGACCAACGTCGGATTAAGCATGTGTGTCAAAGAGCGTTCAGATTTATTTCTAAATTTGATGATTGCATATGCAGTCAAAAGAGCTAATTCTGGCATTTATGTCCCTTACAGGGAATTACCCGCAAAGCGGGAAAAGATGATTATGATAAAATCCACACGGCGGGGAAAAGTCTGGGAAAATACATGCGTAACTGGGTAAAGTTGACATAATCTTATGTCAAAAAATCCTATATGCCAGGAGAAATTTTGGCAAAGGACTTATCATGTATGACAGGAGAAAGTATGATGACTCATGTGCGTTTAATGTGTCCCACTCTAGGAGAAAAGTATGGAGTAGCTATTATGCTTTCCTAGTATCGACCGTACACCTCATGTGTAACGATCATTAAGCACTCAATAAATCCAAAGAGAATAAAAAGTGAGAGACGAACCTAAAGATAAGATTGATATGCAAGTGTGACTTGCAAAAGTACTAATGATAAAGAACTCTGTTGAGTTTCTGAAATGGAATGAGGAAAAAGTACTCCCATACCAGTTAACAGATAACCTCATTTCGCATGAAGTAATTAGATGAATGAAATAGATAATTGAAGTTTCCTCAATTCACAAAAGTTATGAATGGTTTTCGAAATTGTGGCAGAAAATTTCTTGCCACATTTCGAGGGGGAGAAAGAAATATTAGATAAATTGAGAATGATGAAACTCCCCGATACTTTAGATAATGTGATGCACATTATCCATTAATGAAGAATGTGATCGTCCGGGGGAGTACGATGGTCATAATAATACCCCTAAAGAAAAGAAATATCTGTATTCCTGGATCTTTTACAGTTTCGACTGCAGACTAAGGAGTACTAAGATGGTGCTTAAAAGTGCCATAAAGAAGAAAGTTTTACCAGAATAAAACCCAAATAATAAAGTTTAAAGATACCCCATTTTAGTGAAGATGGAGTAATCTAGGGGAGCATGGTATGAAAATACCAAAGACTATAGAATTAATTTGCCTTTTGGCAATCACAGAGCAACAACGGCCCCATATGAAAGAAGTGCTAGTACCTGAGACACAGATTGTCTTAAGGAATGAGATAATCAGATACTTATGATTACTATAAAGTCTATGTTAGTGAAATTCAAATGGAGGTAGACCCCACCTCATTTAAAGCATTCAGTCATGCTTTGAGACTCATAAGTAATTTCCAATGAAGCCAAAACAGTAGGCTGTAAAGGGTCTACAAGGTCAATGTGACTCCAAAGGAAATAGATTACAATGAGTGTTAAGTGCCACATCACGATCGACATCATGATCTGAGTTACATCAGATGAAAGAAAAGAACACAAGGGATACTGCTTCAAGAAGCCTTTTATGGACTAGGGCAAGTCTCTAGACAATGGCTTTTAAAAGTTAAAAGAATCGTATGTTATTTTGGGTTAAAGAAAATGAGAGGACAATTGTATTCGTGCAAAGTTATAGAAAGGGAAATTCATTTCCTAATTCTGTGCATGTGGATGACATTCTACTTGCTAGTGGTGATGTCAATCTACTGCAGGAGGAGAAAAGAAGTTCTTGTCCTCAAAGTTCAAAAGAATATTCTCGGTAGAGTGTCTCTCGTTATAAGTATCGAGATTCACGAAGAAAAGAATAAAAGGGGTATTAGGAATGTCGCATGGACATGCTAAGAGAGGTCTCTAAAGTATGCATGCAAGAAAACCTACGTCTGTTCTTATAGTCAAGGGTAATGGAACCGGAAACTATGGTGTTCCAAAAGTTCACGAGAAAATATGCAAAACAGATATGGTACCATATGCTTCAGTTGTTGGAAGCTCAATATATTACCCTAACACAGTTCACATATCCGGGTTGTTTTGGCAATGCAACTCCATATATAGATAACTGGAATGGAGTCAAAGATATCGGCCTCACGCTGAAAGACATAAGTGCTCTCGAAAGATTGTGAGTACAAAGACAAGACTTGTGAAAAGTATAGCGAAATCCACAATTATCGCTAACTTTCACACTTGGAGTTTTTGTGTGGAAAAGCTCCAAAGAATGAAACAATTATCATCAATGTGATGCAAAAATATTTTATAGCTTGATATGAGGCTGAGGGACAGGCAAAATGGTTAAGGAGACATGTACCCGGAGTTGATAATGGTTGACAACAGTGATAACCATTTTAAGTTTTTCGCTCCTATGACAACGAGTCAAGTGTTGATGCCAAACACACTGATACAGAGTTATGCGTTGTAAAGGAGAAAGTCCGGAATTATGTAGAAATGCTTGAAGCATAAAAGCAACAGACAAGTGTTTGCAGATCTGCTTTAAAGGCTTTACCGCCCAGTCTGTTCGGAGAACACACAGTCGACATGGGTTTTATGGTATAGTCTAACATTTCCGGACAATAAAAGGGCCCAAGGTTAAAGAATTTGTTTCAAAATAGAGAGGTACGTTGTGGCTGTCTGATTCTATCGGCAATTGAGCTGTGACGATGAAACATGTTCTATGTATTGATCTGTTATGAAACGAGTAAAGTAAAAGTATAAAGTCAAAAGTAAAAGTTGAGATCAAGGGAGAGAATGTTAGAATGATCTCCACCGAGTGGGCCCAACGGCCCACCGGGCCCTTAGATCCGGGCCCTGATGGGGGGCGCTCAACCCACTATGGGTGACGGGCCCCTGTCACCTGCACTATATAAAGAGGTGGGGGCCGGCGGCTCGCATCACGAGGTTCATCACGACGCCGCACTCCCATCTACTCCCCTACCGATCTAGGGTTAGTGCAGTGCTAACGGGAAGCACCGCTACCATTTCGCCCCCTCTTTGCCATAGCCACCGCCATCATCTACCATGGCAACCCCATTGGGCTCCTCGAACCAAAGGCAAGGTAAAACTACAGGATTGATATAGCCTACCCGATCTACAGTTCTATCAGATAGCACGTCGAGTGAGTCGTGTACCCAAGGAGGCGTGGTGGAGAACTTCATTCTACATGGAGTGGAGCCTGGTGCATCTTGGATAGAGGCTGGCGGTGGTAGTGGCCCGAGACTTGACATTGGTGGAGGACACAGAAGGGAGCGCAAGGAGGACGTGATACAAAGGATGCAGATGGAGGATGTGCGCCGATGCATCCGAGTCGTCGGTGTTGAGTGCCGAGAAGATGTCGGACGTCTCCATCGGTGGCGGCTACGTACAAGATGTCGATGACAGCAACCTGATGATGTCTGTCGTGGCAGGTGTAGGGACGCCGAGCACAACGAGGATGTGTTGGTGCAACGACAGAAGAAGCAGGGTAGTGGTGGGGAAGAAGCACATCGGTGGATTGGCTTGGAGCCTTTGAGAGAATAGAGGACATGCGAAATTGTAGCAACAACCGATCATGTGCATGATCGAACCAATGGAAGACGCATAAAGAAAAAGAAATACAAAACCCCAGAATAGATAACATACATATAAACGATGAATCAACCAGAAAGTAAGGCCCCCGCGTCGCTCCGCACGAGCGACACGGGCGGCGACCCAAGCCACCGCCGACAGCCCTTTCTCCGTCGTCTCCCTCCCTCGCTGCCGCCCGGATGCGCTGCCGGGCAAAGCCCGTGCGGCAGCGGCAGCGGCGGGGCTTCTTCTTCACGGGGCGGACGGCTTGTGGCTGACTCGTGCGGCGCCGGCGCATGGTCGTCGCGAGCTCGGCGTCGGCGGGCTGAAGCCCCTCTCCTCCGGCGGGGGCGGCAGATCCGGGGCCCTCACGCCCGGATCTGATGGTGTGTGGGCGGGGCCAGCCTGCAGCGGTGGCCCTGGCGCCGTGGGATGGCGCCCGTGTTGCCGCGGATCTAGTCCGGCGCGAGCGTGGCCCAGTGGTGCTCTGGCTGGTAAGGTGCGGTCAGACGAGAGGTGAAGCTTGAGGTGCGGGTGCGGCCGGGTCGCGGTGCGTCCGTGCGGGGAGGTGTGGCACGAGGTGCCCGGCGGCTTGGTTCTGTCATCGTGAGGATGTGCAGCGGCGTAGTCGGCGACTGCTGCTCGGGCAATGCGGCAGCCCGGGTGGAGGCAATGCAGTCTTGACGCACGGGGCGGCGCGGATCTGCTGCTCGAAGGTCGCGAAGGGTGAGGGTGGTCAGATCCGGCCGGATTTGACATCGGTGGCTCGATGGAGGGCTTGCTGATGCATGATGTGCGGAGCTCGAGAGGTTGACCCGGGCGAAAGCTTGTCTCCGGCGTGTCCGGAGCCGGCGATGGCGACGCTTTCAGGCGTCGTTTCCTTCTTGTTGGCATCGTCGAGGTACTCTCACTCCAATCTTCGCAGCTTCGGGGGAAACCTTAGATCCATGGGATCGGACGATGACGGTGCTCTAGCATTGTATCCCCTCTCGAGGGCTTCGTCTTTGGAGTTAGACATCATCAAGCGGGACCGATGGAAGTTGGTGGAGTTGGCGTCGAGGCTTCTGTGGCAACGATGTTGGGTGTGTGCGATGTCGGAGACGCGGCAATGGTTGCGATAGTCGGCTCTTCTTCGACGTGTTCGTGGGCAGATTACCTCGGGTTGTTTTGTTGCGGTGAAGTCGGAGCTGTGGCGGCGGGGCCCCTGTGGCGACGATGACAGGCAACAGGTGGTCTGTTCGGTGGTCTTCCGCGGCGCCAACCTTGCCTAGTTCTCTTTCGGAGCTATTTTTCAGAGTCGGAGTTGTGCTGTCCTTGGTGCGGGTGGCTGAGTTTGGCGCGTGGCTTCTTGTGTTTCACATAGCCTCTACGATGTGGGTTGGGTCAACATTTGTCTTCGGAGAAGTCGGAGTCGCTTGCTTGGAGATTAGGGAAGGTGATGACACCTGTTGGGGAGAAGTGATGACGATGACACCGGTGTGTGATGTTGACTAGACTCTCTATGTGAGGTGTGTGTATGATTATAAGTGTGCCGCTCAGCGTTTTATGATGGTTTTCGTCCGGTTTTCCGTTTATTAATCGGACAACTCTCTTCTTCTTTATTAACGAGATGAGACAAAGCTTTTGTCTCCGTTTCAAAAAAAAAAAATGAATCAACCAGACTGCTGAACAATAAAAACTGACATCAAAGGGACGCGCTAGCTTAGCCAACAGACTTATTCAAATGGTGGCGGCCTGAATAAACACGTGTCATTCTAACATAAATCACTAAGTGAAGAAAAAAAAAGAAAAAGGAGGAACTAATTTGAGCTCTATTTTTTTAACAAGCTTCTCAGATGTCATCTCAGCATGAAAAATTACACAAACCTAGAAGGGTCTCTTGTCTTTAGTGTGTAAAAATCTCATTTAAAAAAATTATTTGTATTTTTTTGTTTTGAAAAATACTTTTCATATGTAAATAATGTTAACAGGAAAGTATTGTATGCATCAACTTCTTAAGTGGGTTTGCAAGTACTCTTCATCCGTAGTTACTATTTCCCGATGATTATTGTTCACACAAGATTACTCGACCGCACGATTAATTAATGGACACAATTACTATTTAGGGCACTGTTCATTGGCTGTCATGTGTCAAATTGGTAGAGCCCTTGAAAAAAAGGAAGGGGCTCCTAGCTTAGCTAGTTTTTTAAATTTTGTTTGTATTTTTTGTTTTCAAAAGTACTTTTCATATGTAAATAATTTTAACAAGAATTTATTGTATGCATCAATTTTTCTAAGTGGGTTTGCAAGTATTGTTCACCCGTAATTACAATTTACCCATGATTAGTGTTCACACAGGATTACCGGCCCGCACGATTAATTAATGAACACAATTATTATTTAGGACATTGTTCATTCATTGACTAGCATGAGTCAAATTGTTAGAGCCCTTGAAAAAATTCAAAGAAAAAGGACTGCCAACTTATCCGGTTTAATATACTCCCTCCATTACTAATTATTTATCTTTTTAAATATTTCAACGAGTGAACCTACACTTTAAAATATATCTATATATATCTGTATGTGATAGTCATTTGAAATCTCTAAAAGACAAATATTTAAGAATGAAGAAAGTAGTATGTAGTATAATATACTCCTACTATTTTTTGCGGGTGCAGTAGTATAATATACTCGGCGTTGAGACTACGACTAGAAGTTTGCGGCGACGCGACAAACTACGATCGGATTCAAACGCGGCACACCTACCGACCGATGTACGTGTCTGTCAGCTTTTGTGCCGCAATGCGACGCCACAGATAATTCTAGTTTTATATAGCTTGACGCGTGGGACATGAAGGCCAAAACTAATATAATTATAATTTCAGTACTCTATCTTAATTCCACGTTCCTACAGCTGTTTGGTCGCCGACTCATGGGCATACACGAAGTGCGCATCACGTGTAAGCATCCACTACTAATTTCAGAACCCGCTGCTGAAGATGAAGGACATGTGAGTACAAGTCATATAATCAACAATTAATAAAGTCGTGAGGGTGGAGTACGAGCAAAATAATTCTCTCTTTGTTCACAAATATAAGATGTTTATGTTTTGAATATTTCAATATGGATTGCACACGGACTGAAATGAGTGAACAAACACATTAAAACATGCCTATATACATACGATTCATAAAAAGGTTAGTTCTTTGAGGCAGCTCGAAAAAATAATAGTGCAGATATGGCAGAACAGATAAAGACATGATTTGCACGCTCTCTCAAATCTTTCCCTAATATTAAAGGAAGGATTATTTATCCACTTTTTTTGGTCAATGTTATTGACTTTTGATTTTTCGTACATTCGCTTGCTTTTTTCGTACGCCGCCCTGGTTTTCTTTTCGTTTTCCGTTGCACATAGAATTCGCGTTGAAAAAAAATATATACATTACCAGGGATTCGAACCCAGCCCAGAAGGAACAAGGCCACACGCTCTAACTAGCTCACCTAGCAATGCATTGTTTGCCATCAATAAGGAATATATCCTTTTATTTGGTTTAGATACGAAACCGGCCCAGGCAATAAAAAATATTTGTATTCCCATACTGGACCATCTCTTTTGGGCCGCAAGCCATATGCATTGGCTTAAGGAATCAGCAAAAAATATTACGCTTCACTAAAGGATTGAACTCACAACCTCTCTCTGTGTTCATAACTGAACAACCAAATCGATCAAGTTTTATTTGTGCTTAGAAACTTGACCGGGACAACGAAGAGCTGATATTGCCTGGACTATAGCCATGCTGCTCGGCGTAGTTTGATTTCAGGTTTGTTGCTCTTGTTAGATGCAGATCCTTGGAAGATCATGGTCTTCTCTCATTCTCTTTTTTGGGTGTATATTCTTTTCTAAACAATATATACATTGCATGTAGGTGAGGAGAAGTAGAGAAGTAGTGTACGGCTTGGAGAAAGATGTGAGCAATCAGCAGGCATGAATTTGACCAAGTTTACATGCTCATCTTCAAGATAAGGTATTATTTCTACTGGGATTTGACTTACAATTCTAAAAGTTTGTTGAGCAAAGTATCAATGGAGTACGTAGCTGCAACCTCAAAATTTTATGTCAACTGGACTTTAGATGAAAAACGGACATGTATGTTTCTAGAGTGTTGCCTTCTTGTTGTATGCAAAATAAAATATTGTGCTTTATAAAACTGAATCGTCTGTGCAATAATGGTTGTTGACTAGCAAATTTGCTCAAAGGTTTTCCATTTCTTCCATCCATTGAACCATAATTGAGAAGATTATGTGAAATTATTTGAGTTGATTCATCCTGGCTAATTTTCTTATTGTCATATGAAGTACAAAATATCAAAGTTCTACATTTTCGCCATGGAGAGACGTGATGCGAGAGGAAAATTAGCAATTGCCCACGATACACTTGGCGTCGTTGTTCACTTTTGCTCCGTAGTGAAGCACAAACGTATATGTTAGGGGTCTGGGGTCTTGAGTCACTGTTGTAGTGTCATGTTGAAATAGAGGACGTGTATCTGGGGTCTCAAGTCATGCTTATTTAGCTTAGGCGTGTGATATTTTTTTCCCCTGTTGCAACGCACGGGCATGTTTGCTAGTAACTTATGAAGAGTATCATTCATTGGACGAGTATTTGTGAATTGTATTTTTTTTCGATCACATTACTTAGGGCAGAACAGTTGATCAAATAACTGCTCGCAAAAACAAAAATAAAGACATGATTTGCATGCTCTATCTCGAAAAAAAAAACTGTCGCTGTCTACGAACATACGGTCAAAATTTCTACACGAGAAACGGTTCGAATTTGCACGCTGAATACAAGGTCTTGTCAGCAGGTCGTTATTAACAAGTACTCCCTCCGTTTGTTTTTATAAGACATTCAGACAACTTGCTTTGTGCTGTTTTTAAACAGTGTCTGAAAGTCTAAAACGTCTTATAAAAACAAACAGAGGTAGTACATGCACGAGTGCAACTAGCGAGCCAACTACCAGGAAAGGCGTAAGATACTCTAAAACAAAGGAAGAAAGCGCACGGGATATAACGGGGTGTAGCGAGACCTCTTCACTTTCTCGAACACGACCGGTCGGACGGGGCCAAAAGTGGAAACCAAAAGCTCATGTTCTTCAGTTCTAGATCGAATCAGACCTTTCTGACCATGACCAAACAACAATCAACGGCGCAAGCGTTCCGACGTTGTCCCAGTCTCCTGTCCTGGATGTACGTACATGGATGATGCATGTGTGCGTTTCAACGACGCAAGTTTTCCTAGCTCCGACATCGTGACCCGGATGTATGCATTCATTTTATTTTTCTTGGCCAAGAATGGATTTTATTGATTCAAAAATAAAGTATCAAGTAGATACAAACACAATAAACGAATGTTTACATTCATGGGTCAATATTACAAAAGTTGAAGCCTCAGAGTAAAGTTGTTTTTCTACTTTTTAGAACTCCAAGGTTAAAACACTCCTTTTAGTCTCCTCGTAAAAAACACACTCCTTTTAGTCTTGTCTACTATTGAAGTGGATTAAAGTGGAGTCTACGGTTGTGATGGTACGCCGTGGTTTGGCTTGGTTTTGAATGTTTTTTTTGGGGGTTAATTATGGGAAGTGTCATTCTTTGGATGGGAGATTCCTTAATTACGAAGAGTGTCATTCTTTGAACAGTAGGATCATACTGATTATGAAAAGTATAATCAAGTGTTGGACAAGAGGATCATGTTAATTATAAAGATTAATATTCTTTGAGCGAGAGGATCACATTACTTATAAAGAGTACCATTCATTGGACGAGTGAATCACCTTAATTATGAAAAGTATTATCAAGTCTTGGATGAGAGGATATATATGACCCCTGTTACAAGGCAAGGAAAATTAGCTAGTACTCCCTCCTTCCCATTATCTAAGGCGTCTTAGTTTTCCTAAAATATTCCAAAATCTAAGGTGTTTTAACTCCCCCCCCTCCCTACTCTCTCTCTCTCTCTCGTGTGGTTAGACCGCCACGATTTTTTCTCCACCTATATTCTCTCGTGCGGTTAGCTATCTAACCAATTGTTTTGAGGGCACTAGTGAAGTTGTAAAATTGGATCAGTCAAATGGATCAGTCAAATGGGTAGTTAGAGAAGACAGTGGAGTCTTTTCCTCATGCAACCGTATGACTCGCAAACAACCACCGTGCGTTAAATTTTGTGCCAAACACTTAGGCGCCGGGAAGGAGGGAGTATCATTTGCCTTAAATATCTAACAGTGATTCACAAAAGAGAGAGCTCAATCCTGCTTGGAGGCGTTCTCAAAGAGTTTTGTTCATTTTGTCCGCTAGAAGTTGTTCGATGAGATCTAAGGTAGTCTGGCAGCTACTGCTGGAATTTTGTCTATTTTGGGCCTAGCCCAATAGCAGTTTCAGAAATTTCTAATAAATCCTAGAGGCCCACGCGGCCCATTTGTGCAAGGCAAGAGGTGGAACAAAAGTTTAGTCCCACATTGCTAGTTTAGAGGGAGTTGGACTTCTTTATAAGGGAGTTTCTTTCCCCACATGTATGAGCATGAGAACAAGAGGGACATCCACGCGCGCTCCTCCTCGCAGCCCCTTCGCGTCCTTCTCCTGTGCCTATAAAAGAGAGGTCGCTCCTTTCCAGAGAGACACAACAGAAGCTCCTCTTCCTCTCGCCACAAAGTTCCGACCACTGCGCTGCTGCTACGTTCTTCCCCATCCCGTCTTGCGGCGTGCACCGCAAGTCGGGACAGTAGACCTCCGAAACCGCACCTTTTGAGTCCTGTACGGGAGAAGGGTGATAAGGTTTTTGGGGAGCGCTCAGCGCGACTCCTGGCTGCTTCATCACGGACGATCCGGTCGCCGATGACTTCTTCCCCGACGTCCACGACTTCCTCGACGACATGGCAGGCGAGGACACCGACCCAAGTCCAGCGCTTTTGCTGTTGCTGTCCCGTACGTGTTCTTGTCTTTCCTGTTAAAGGTTCTGCCGCAGTTCCTTGTTCTAGTCATTGTCCTACACATGATAGGTTCTACTTCATATATGCTACTTGCTATACTGTCTGGTATAGATATGATAGGCTACGGTTCATATATGCAGAAGCTATTTACCTTCTCTCTGTCAGGACACATGACTTGTTTTATCTCTACTATATTAGTCATGCTTTATCTAGTATTTCTGTTAATAAAATCATTTGGTAAATTGCTCATATTTCCAACAATCCAAAAACCTTACTATAGGCAATTTACCCCGAGTGGTTTTGCTGCTTCCATGAGACCTCCTATGTTTGAGGGTATCCACTATAAGAGGTGGCGCGTGAGAGCAGTCTTATGGTTTCAAATCATGAGTTGCTATGACGCCACTCTCGACAAACCTGAAGGAGAGCTTGATGCTCAACAGGAACAAGTTTTTTAGAAAATGAATACTCTGTTTAAGGCTGCTCTCTTGAGTGTTCTTGGTGAGAACATAGTTGATGCTTATGCGTCAATTGATAATGGAAAAGATATGTGGGATGCACTCGAGGCCAAGTTTGGGGTATCGGATGCTGGCACTGAGTTGTACATCATGGAGAAATTCTATGATTACAGGATGACTGAAGAGCGCTCCGTGGTTGAGCAAGCTCATGAGATATAGTCATTTGCTAGAGAACTTGAGCACTTCAGTTGTATGCTACCGGACAAGTTTGTTTCCGGAGGTATCATCACTAAGCTTCCTCCTTCATGGAGTAACTTTGCTACCTTGCTGAAGCATAAGAGGCAGGAGTTTTCCGTCCCGGATCTCATTGGCACTCTTGATGTGGAATAAAAGGACATACGTTCTCGAGGTATTGAGGGAGGATCTAGTGCCAATGTGGTACAGAAGCAGAACTTCCAGCCCCACAAGTTCAAGAACAAGGACAAGTTTGATGGAAAAGCAAAGTTTGATGGGAAGAACAAGGCTGTGCAACACACGAACTTTAAGAAGAAGAATGGCAAGAAGAAAGGTGCTTGTCATGTGTGTGGGGATCCTGATCATTGGGCTCCTAGTTTCCCTAATCGCTATGACAAGCGTCATCCTGGGAAAGATGACAAGACCGCTAATGTTGTCATTGGAGACACTGACATGAAGGATGTTGGGTATGGTATATTTCCCACTATTCTTTGAGTATGTCATTCTCCTGACTGGTTGATTGACACGGGTGCTAATGTGCATGTATGTGGTGATATTTCCATGTTTTCGTCTTATCAGACCGCGGGGACTTCAACCGTGCTGATGGGCAACAGTTCAAGTGCTTCTGTTCGTGGTGTTGGCATGGTCAATCTAAGTTTACTTCGGGGAAGATCGTGCGGCTGAAGAACGTGCATTATGTCCCCTCCGTCAATAAAAATCTTGTTAGCAGATCTCTTCTGTGTAGAGATGGCTACAAGCTCGTCTTTGAGTCGAATAAATTTGTAATATCCAAGTATGGAACCTTTGTTAGTAAAGGCTATGAGTCAGGAGGCTTGTTTCGTTTATCCTTATCAGACGTTTGCAATAAAGTTGTTAATCATATTTGCAACAATAGTGAATCCAATGTGTGGCATTCACGTCTTTGTCATGTTAACTTTGGTTGCATGTCGCGACTAGCGAAATTGAACTTAATCCCTAGTTTCACCACCGTCAAGGGATCTAAGTGTCAAG
Source organism: Triticum urartu (assembly GCF_003073215.2). NCBI lineage: Eukaryota > Viridiplantae > Streptophyta > Magnoliopsida > Poales > Poaceae > Triticum > Triticum urartu. Next base: position 557,226,152 of record NC_053028.1, read on the forward strand.
TGTGTGTGCAAGCTAAGCAACCTCGTAAGTCTCACACGACTGCGGAAATAAGAAATCTTGCACCACTAGAGCTCATACATTCAGATCTATGTGAAATGAATGGTGTGTTGACAAAAGGTGGAAAGAAATCATGACGTTAATTGATGACTCCGCTAGATACTGCCGTGTGTATCTTCTGAAATCTAAGGATGAGGCTTTGAACTTTTTCAAGATCTATAAAGCTGAAGTGGAAAACCAACTTGATCGGAAAATCAAGAGGCTTAGGTCCGACCGTGATGGAGAGTATTTTTCCAATGAGTTTGATGCTTTTTGTGCGGAACATGGTATAATCCATGAGAGGACGCCTCCCTACTCACCTCAGTCAAATGGGGTGGCCGAAAGAAACAACCGTACTCTAACTGATTTGGTTAATGCCATGTTAGACACATCAGGGTCTCTCCAAGGCATGGTGGGGGAGGCGATATTGACGGCATGTCATGTCCTAAACCGAGTTGCCACAAAGAACAAAGAGATAACTCCATTCGAGGAATGGGAGAAGAAAAGGTTAAAACTCTCTTATCTACGAACATGGGGTTGTTTGGTGAATGTCAATGTTCCAATTCCAAAGAAGCGAAAGCTTAGACCAAAGACTGTGGATTGTGTTTTCCTGGGATATGCTTTTCATAGCATTGGCTATAGATTCTTGGTTGTAAAATCTGAGGTACCTGACATGCATGTCGGTACGATCATGGAGTCGAATGATGCGACTTTCTTTGAAGATATCTTTCCCATGAAGGATATGGCTACCTCATCTAATCAGGAGATGCCTAGTTCATCGAATCAGGAACCAGTTACAATTACCAAACCTGCCATTTCAATAGAACACTTTGAAAGTCTCGTGGAGGAGAACAATGAAGTTCCTATTAGGAGCAAGAGACAAAGGACTGCAAAGTCCTTTGGTGATGATTTTCTTGTGTACCTCATAGATGACACTCCCCATTCTATTTCAGAGGCCTATGCATCTGAAGATGCTGACTACTGGACGGAAGCGGTTCGTAGCGAGATGGATTCCATCTTGGCGATGAAACTTGGGAGATAACTGATCGTCCATATGGGTGCAAACCTATAGGATGCAAATGGGTATTCAAGAAGAAGCTTAGGCCTGATGGTACTATTGAAAAGTACAAGGCTCGGCTCATGGCTAAGGGTTATATCCAAAAAGGAGGTGAAGACTTCTTTGATACTTACTGACCTGTGGCTCGACTGACCACTATTCAAGTTCTACTTTCACTAGCCGTCTCGCATGGTCTTCTCGTTCATCAAATGGATGTTAAGACTGCTTTCCTAAATGGAGAGTTGGACGAGGAAATTTATATGGAACAACCAGATGGGTTTGTACTAGATGGTCAGGAAGGAAAAGTGTCCAAGTTGCTGAAGTCTTTGTACGGACTTAAGCAAGCACCCAAACAGTGGCATGAGAAGTTTGAAAGAACTTTAACAGCTGCAGGCTTTGTTTTGAACGAAGCTGACAAATGTGTGTACTATCGCCATGGTGGGGGTGAGGGAGTTATCATGTGCTTGTATGTTGATGACATACTGATTTTCGGAACAAATCTGAATGTTATTAAGGAGGTCAAGGATTTCCTATCTCGTTGTTTTGAGATGAAGGATTTAGGAGTGGCTGATGTCATTCTGAACATCAAGTTGTTGAGAGACGATGATGGTGGGATTACATTGCTTCAATCTCACTATGTGGAAAAGATCTTGAGTCGCTTTGGCTATAGTGACTGCAAGCCCTCTCCAACACCATATGATGCTAGTGTGTTGCTTTGAAAGAATCAAAGAATTGCTAGAGACCAATTGAAGTATTCTCAGATTATTGGCTCGCTTATGTACTTAGCCAGTGCTACAAGACCTGACATCTCTTTTGCTGTTAGCAAACTGAGTCGATTTGTTTCAAAACCAGGAGATGTGCATTGGAAAGCTCTAGAAAGAGTTTTGCGTTATTTGAAAGGCACTGCAAATTATGGAATTCACTACACCGGGCATCCAAAGGTGCTTGAAGGGTATAGTGACTCAAACTGGATCTCAGATGCTGATGAGATAAAGGCCACGAGCGGTTATGTATTCACTCATGGAGGTGGCGCTGTTTCTTGGAAGTCTTGCAAGCAGACCATCTTAACGAGGTCAACAATGGAAGCAGAACTCACAGCACTAGATACAGCTACAGTTGAAGCAGATTGGCTTCACCGGCTCTTGAATGACTTGTCGGTTGTTGAGAAACCTGTACCGGGTGTCCTTATGAACTGCGACAATCAAACTGTGATCACGAAAGTGAGCAGCTCAAAGGATAACATGAAGTCATCAACACACATTCAGAGAAGGTTAAAGTCTGTCAGGAAAATGAAAAACTCCAGAGTTATTGCATTGGATTATATCCAAACGTCTAAAAATCTGGCAGATCCTTTTACTAAGGGTCTATCACGTAATGTGATAGATAATGCATCGAGGGAGATGGGTATGAGACCTACAATATGAGTTGTTCAAAGTGGTAACCTATTCTTTGTGATCGGAGATCCCGTGAATTAGATGTGGAAGACAAGCTGTTGGTCAACTGAGAGGAGAGTATCCTTACTATTCACAATACCACTCCATGAAGATGCAATACTCTCCTAATCTGCATGGCAGGTTGATGTATATCTTAATGTGTTTTAAGTGGCTTATTTAAGTAGAGATGTTATCCTGCAGAACATCTTTTGAAGAACACACCTATATGAGTCTGATTGTCAAACGTCGCAATATATGAGAGTAGGGTTCTCTCTAGTAAACTCATGAAAGGTCACGGAGTATGACGCAATAGCTCCACCCGCGGGGAAGACCCACGGTAGCCACATATCGGTCAAGGCTTTATGTGAAGCTAGATTCGCAGAAAACTTGCAGTTCAAGGCCCGGTCCACTGTTCAAGTTGCTTACTAGTGTAGCATAGAGTTCTAGGTGGAAGTTCAACTTAACAGTCTCCACTGCAGTACCGGTATATAAAACAGTGTTTTGGAACCAAAGGCAAATTTTTGTGTGCCTCTGGGATCTGGTGGGGGATTGCTGGAATTTTGTCTATTTTGGGCCTAGCCCAATAGCATTTTCAAAAATTCCTAATAAATCCTAGAGGCCCACGCAGCCCTTGTGCAAGGCAAGAGGTGGAACAAAAGTTTAGTCCCACATTGCTAGTTTAGAGGGAGTTGGACCTCTTTATAAGGGAAGTTCTTTCCCCACATGTATGAGCATGAGAACAAGAGGGACATCCACGCGCGCTCCTCCTCTGCCGCCTGCCTCGCCACGCCACGCCACGCCTCGCCTCGTCACGACGCGATGCGCCGCGCCGCGCCGCGGGTTGTGGGAATGAGCCGAGCCGATGTCTAAATTTTTGCCACGCACGACGGGTATATGAAAGGTCACGTGGGAGTTGAAACATTTTCTGTTGTGGACACTGAATTCGAACGGCGCGCCTCTTCGGCCGCTGCCCATTCGCTTTGTCTCCCTTTGTTGCTTCACCTCCTGCCGCAGCCCCTTCGCGTCCTTCTCCTGTGCCTATATAAGAGAGGTCGCTCCTCTCCAGAGAGACACAACAGAAGCTCCTCTTCCTCTCGTCACAAAGTTCCGACCACTGCGATGCTGCTACGTTCTTCCCCATCCCGTCTTGCGGCATGCACCGCAGGTCGGGACAGTAGGCCTTCGAAACCGCACCTTTTGAGTCTTGTACGGGAGAAGGGTGATAAGGTTTTTGGGGAGCGCTCAGCGCGACTACTGGCTGCTTCATCACGGACGATCCGGTCGCCGACGACTACTTCCCCGACGACGACTTCTTCCCCGACGTCCACGACCTCCTCGACGACATGGCAGGCGAGGACACCGACCCCAAGTCCAGCACTTCTGCTGCTGCTGTCCCATACGTGTTCTTGTCTTTCCTGTTAAAGGTTCTGCCGCAGTTCCTTGTTCTAGTCCTTGTCCTACACATGATAGGTTCTACTTCATATATGCTACTTGCTATACTGTCTGGTATAGATATGATAGGCTACGATTCATATATGCAGAAGCTATTTACCTTCTCTCTGTCAGAACGCATGACTTGTTTTATCTCTACTATATTAGTCATGCTTTATCTAGTATTTCTATTAATAAAATCATTTGGTAAATTGCTCATATTTCCAACAATCCAAAAACCTTACTATAGGCAATTTACCCCGAGTGGTTTTGCTGCTTCCATGAGACCTCCTATGTTTGAGGGTATCCACTATAAGAGGTGGCGCGTGAGAGCAGTCTTATGGTTTCAAACCATGAGTTGCTATGACGCCACTCTCGACAAACCTGAAGGAGAGCTTGATGCTCAACATGCACAAGCTTTTCAGAAAATGGATACTCTGTTTAAGGGTGCTCTCTTGAGTGTTCTTGGTGAGAACATAGTTGATGCTCATGCGTCAATTGATAATGGAAAAGATATGTGGGATGCACTCGTGGCCAAGTTTGGGGTCTCGGATGCTGGCACTGAGCTGTACATCATGGATCAATTATATGATTACAGGATGACTGAAGAGCGCTCCGTGGTTGAGCAAGCTCATGAGATACAGTCATTTGCTAGAGAACTTGAGCACTTCAGTTGTATGCTACCGGACAAGTTTGTTGCCGGAGGTATCATCACTAAGCTTCCTCCTTCATGGAGGAACTTTGCTACCTTGCTGAAGCATAAGAGGCAGGAGTTTTCCGTCCCGGATCTCATTGGCACTCTTGATGTGGAAGAAAAGGCGAGAACAAAGGACACACGTGCTCGAGGTATTGAGGGAGGATCTAGTGCCAATGTGGTACAGAAGCAGAACTTCCAGCCCCACAAGTTCAAGAACAAGGGCAAGTTTGATGGAAAAGCAAAGTTTGATGGGAAGAACAAGGCTGTGCAACACACAAACTTCAAGAAGAATAATGGCAAGAAGAAAGGTGCTTGTCATGTGTGTGGGGATCCTGATCATTGGGCTCCTAGTTTCCCTAATCGCTATGACAAGCGTCATCCTGGGAAAGGCGGCAAGACCGCTAATGTTGTCATTGGAGACACTGACATGAAGGATGCCGGGTATGGTATATTTCCCACTATTCTTTGAGTTTGTCATTCTCCTGACTGGTTGATTGACACGGGTGCTAATGTGCATGTATGCGGTGATATTTCCATGTTTTCATCTTATCAGACCGCAGGGACTTCAACTGTGCTGATGGGCAAGGGTTCAAGTGCTTCTGTTCGTGGTGTTGGCACGGTCAATCTGAAGTTTACTTCGGGGAAGATTGTGCGGCTGAAGAACGTGCATTATGTCCCCTCCGTCAATAAAAATCTTGTTAGTGGATCTATTCTATGTAGAGATGGCTACAAGCTCATCTTTGAGTCGAATAAATTTGTAATATCCAAGTATGGAACCTTTGTTGGTAAAGGCTATGAGTCAGGAGGCTTGTTTCGTTTATCCTTATCAGACGTTTGCAATAAAGTTGTTAATCATATTTGCAACAATAGTGAATTCAATGTGTGGCATTCACGTCTTTGTCATGTTAACTTTGGTTGCATGTCGCAACTAACGAAGTTGAACTTAATCCCTAGTTTCACCACCATCAAGGGATCTAAGTGTAAAGTGTGTGTGCAAGCTAAGCAACCTCGTAAGTCTCACACGACTGCGGAAATAAGAAATCTTGCACCACTAGAGCTCATACGTTCAGATCTATGTGAAATGAATGGTGTGTTGACAAAAGATGGAAAGAAATATTTCATGACGTTAATTGATGACTCCACTAGATACTGCCGTATGTATCTTCTCAAATCTAAGGATGAGGCTTTGAACTTTTTCAAGATCTATAAAGCTGAAGTGGAAAACCAACTTGATCGGAAAATCAAGAGGCTTAGGTCCGACCGTGGTGGAGAGTATTTTTCCAATGAGTTTGATGCTTTTTGTGCGGAACATGGTATAATCCATGAGAGGACGCCTCCCTACTCACCTCAGTAAAATGGGGTGGCCGAAAGAAAGAACCGTACTCTAACTGATTTGGTTAAAGCCATGTTAGACACATCGGGTCTCTCCAAGGCATGGTGGGGGAGGCGATATTGACGGCATGTCATGTCCTAAACCGAGTTCCCACAAAGAAAAAAGAGATAACTCCATTCGAGGAATGGGAGAAGAAAAGGTTAAAACTCTCTTATCTACGAACATGGGGTTGTTTGGCGAAAGTCAATGTTCCAATTCCAAAGAAGCGAAAGCTTAGACCAAAGACTGTGGATTGTGTTTTCCTGGGATATGCTTTTCATAGCATTGGCTATAGATTCTTGGTTGTGAAATCTAAGGTACCTGACATGCATGTCGGTACGATCATGGAGTCGAATGATGCGACTTTCTTTGAAGATATCTTTCCCATGAAGGATATGGCTACCTCATCTAATCAGGAGATGCCTAGTTCATCGAATCAGGAACCAGTTACAATTACCAAACCTGCCATTTCGATAGAACACTTTGAAAGTCCTGTGGAGGAGAACAATGAAGTTCCTATTAGGAGCAAGAGACAAAGGACTGCAAAGTCCTTTGGTGATGATTTTCTTGTGTACCTCATAGATGACACTGCCCGTTCTATTTCAGAGGCCTATGCATCTGAAGATGCTGACTGCTGCAAGGAAGCGGTTCGTAGCGGGATGGATTCCAACTTGGCGAATGAAACTTGGGAGATAACTGATCGTCCTTATGGGTGCAAACCTATAGGATGTAAATGGGTATTCAAGAAGAAGCTTAGGCCTGATGGTACTATTGAAAAGTACAAGGCTCGGCTCGTGGCTAAGGGTTATACCCAAAAGGAAGGTGAAGACTTCTTTGATACTTACTCACCTGTGGCTCGACTGACCACTATTCGAGTTCTACTTTCACTAGCCGCCTCGCATGGTCTTCTCGTTTATCAAATAGATGTTAAGACTGCTTTCCTAAATGGAGAGTTGGACGAGGAAATTTATATGGAACAACCAGATGGGTTTGTACTAGATGGTCAGGAAGGGAAAGTGTGCAAGTTGCTGAAGTCTTTGTACGGACTTAAGCAAGCACCCAAATAGTGGCATGAGAAGTTTGAAAGAACTTTAACAGCTGCAGGCTTTGTTGTGAACGAAGCTGACAAATGTGTGTACTATCGCCATGGTGGGGGCGAGGGAGTTATCCTGTGCTTGTATGTTGATGACATACTGATTTTCGGAACAAATCTGAATGTTATTAAGGAGGTCAAGGATTTCCTATCTCGTTGTTTTGAGATGAAGGATTTAGGAGTGGCTGATGTCATTCTGAACATCAAGTTGTTGAGAGACGATGATGGTGGGATTACATTGCTTCAATCTCACTATATGGAAAAGATCTTGAGTCTCTTTGGCTATAGTGACTGCAAGCCCTCTCCAACACCATATGATGTTAGTGTGCTGCTTCGAAAGAATCGAAGAATTGCTAGAGACCAATTGAAGTACTCTCAGATTATTGGCTCGCTTATGTACTTAGCCAGTGCTACAAGACCTGACATCTCTTTTGCTGTTAGCAAACTGAGTCGGTTTGTTTCAAAACCAGGAGATGTGCATTGGAAATTTCTAGAAAGAGTTTTGCATTATTTGAAAGGCACTGCAAATTATGGAATTCACTACACCGGGCATCCAAAGGTGCTTGAAGGGTATAGTGACTCAAACTGGATCTCAGATGCTGATGAGATAAAGGCCACAAGCGGTTATGTATTCACTCATGGAGATGGCGCTGTTTCTTGGAAGTCTTGCAAGCAGACCATCTTAACGAGGTCAACAATGGAAGCAGAACTCACAGCACTAGATACAGCTACGGTTGAAGCAGATTGGCTTCACCGGCTCTTGAATGACTTGTCGGTTGTTGAGAAACCTGTACCGGGTGTCCTTATGAACTGCGACAATCAAACTGTGATCACGAAAGTGAGCAGTTCAAAGGATAACATGAAGTCATCAACACACATTCAGAGAAGGTTAAAGTCTGTCAGGAAAATGAAAAACTCCAGAGTTATTGCATTGGATTATATCCAAACGTCTAAAAATCTGGCAGATCCTTTTACTAAGGGTCTATCACGTAATGTGATAGATAATGCATCGAGAGAGATGGGTATGAGACCTACAATATGAGTTGTTCAAAGTGGTAACCTATTCTTTGTGATCGGAGATCCCGTGAATTAGATGTGGAAGACAAGATGTTGGTCAAATGAGATGAGAGTATCCTTACTATTCACAATACCACTCCATGAAGATGCAATACTCTCCTAATCTGCATGGCAGGTTGATGTATATCTTAATGTGTTCTAAGTGGCTTATTTAAGCAGAGATGTTATCCTGCAGAACATCTTTTGAAGAACACACCTATATGAGTCTGATTGTCAAACGTCGTAATCTATGAGAGTAGGGTTCTCTCTAGTAAACTCATGAAAGGTCACGGAGTATGACCCATAAGGTCCACCCGCGGGGAAGACCCACGGTAGCCATGTATCGGTCAAGGCTTTATGTGAAGCTAGATTCGCAGAAAACTTGCAGTTCAAGGCCCAGTCCACTGTTCAAGTTGCTTACTAGTGTAGCATAGAATTCTAGGTGGAAATTCAACTTAACAGTCTCCGCTGCAGTACTGGTATATAAAACAGTGTTTTGGAACCAAAGGCAAATTTTTGTGTGCCTCTGGGATCTGGTGGGGGATTGCTGGAATTTTGTCTATTTTGGGCCTTGCCCAATAGCAGTTTTAGAAAATCCTAATAAATCCTAGAGGCCCACGCAGCCCATTTGTGCAAGGCAAGAGGTGGAACAAAAATTTAGTCCCACATTGCTAGTTTAGAGGGAGTTGGACCTCTTTATAAGGGAGGTTCTTTCCCGACATGTATGAGCATGAGAACAAGAGGGACATCCATGGGCACTCCTCCTCCACCATCCGCCTCGCCATGCCACGCCACGCCACGCCACGATGCGCCGCGCCGCGCCGCGGTTTGTGGGAATGAGCCGAGCCGATGTCTAAATTTTTGCCACGCACGACGGGTATATGAAAGGTCACGTGGGAGTTGAAACGTTTTCTGTAGTGGACACTGAATTTGAACGGCGCGCCTCTTCGGCCGCTGCCTGTTCGCTTCGTCTCCCTTCGTTGCTTCACCTCCTGCCGCAGCCCCTTCACGTCCTTCTCCTGTGCCTATATAAGAGAGGTCGCTCCTCTCCAGAGAGACACAACAGAAGCTCCTCTTCCTCTCACCACAAAGTTCCGGCCACTGCGCTGCTGCTGCGTTCTTCCCCATCCCGTCTTGCGGCGTGCACCGCAGGTCGGGACAGTAGGCCTCCGAAACCGCACCTTTTGAGTCATGTACGGGAGAAGGGTGATAAGGTTTTTGGGGAGCGCTCAGCGCGACTACTGGTTGCTTCATCACGGACGATCCGGTCGCCGACGACTTCTTCCCCGACGTCCAAGACCTCCTCGACGACATGGCAGGCGAGGACACCGACCCCAAGTCCAGCGCTTCTGCTGCTGCTGTCCCGTACGTGTTCTTGTCTTTCCTGTTAAAGGTTCTGCCGCAGTTCCTTGTTCTAGTCCTTGTCCTACACATGATAGGTTCTACTTCATATATGCTACTTGCCATACTGTCTGGTATAGATATGATAGGCTACGGTTCATATATGCAGAAGCTATTTACCTTCTCTCTGTCAGAACGCATGACTTGTTTTATCTCTACTATATTAATCATGCTTTATGTAGTATTTCTATTAATAAAATCATTTGGTAAATTGCTAATATTTCCAACAGCTACTAGCAGCAACAAACCCCCTTTTTGGGGCTAGGTGAGGTAGTCACTACAAAACTCACTTTTATTTGACGAAAATCCTAGTGATGAAGTCCAAATCGCACCGAATGAGATCCTCTGACTTGGATCGATCTACTACAAAGGAATGTAGTATGCCCTACGCGGTCCATTGCCATCCAATGGTAGGAAAACATAACGAGGCTCTGTTGCTCGGATTGCCACCGAAACTACCGGCCCATGCGGCCTTGTACGACGCAAGCGGGGGAAAAAGGTGCGCGGCCACGTAAAAAGGCGCCAGGAGTACCGAAACGATGCCAAAGTTGATCGGAATGACATCTCAAAAAAATGTCGGAACAAGATCGCCGGAGCTTGGCGGAGATGTCTGCTGTGCTAATCAATCTCATGTAAGTTTCCATAGTCCTTTATCTTGACGTCTAACACATGAGTGAAAAACATTGGAATTGATCGAACTTCCACCATATGATTACTTTGAAACTTTATCAAATTTCCCTTTTTCTCATGGAAGAAGCAACCTGCTGAACTTGATCATGTATCCCTTTTTCTCATGGAAGAAGCAACTGAGACAGAAAAGGAGGCTACCACAACGTGTCATGATTCTAATTCCGATAAGTAAGTAGTTTTTCTTATGCCAAGTACATCGGCTATGTCATCAGATCTCAATAGTTTTACTTGGATTTTTGCTTCTCCAAGTACTGGTACTCTTTGCTTGTTCTTTTCTGGAATGTCTTTGTTAATGCTTTTAGTCATATTTTCTCGGCATTTTATTAGTCCAATGATGTGACATCGTGACTTAATAGGAATGGTACACTACTCATATTAAGAAGGTGCACCTTCTTTTCCGTGTGGTCATCCAAAAAAATCTTAAGTTAAACGTGCTTAGCTCAGAGCAATTTGAGAATGGGTGAGCCACTGGAAAAGTTGATCCTGGGTGCACATGAGTGAAGACAAAGTGCAAATTAAAGACTAGTGTTGGTCTATGGGGCCAATCTAGACCCTACGTGCAACGACCAGGAATCAGTGTTGAACTGGTGGGTTTGGTCGGGTGTTACAGTTGGTATCATAGCCGACCCTTGCAATTACACGGGCATGTGCGGGTCAGTGATGCATACATGGGGTACATGTGGATGTTGGCACTTGCATGCACAGACGTGTGCCAAGAGGTAACGTTCCTGCTAGGCTGTCGGGGACGTCGGTTATGTGACATCCCAGTTTAATAGGAATGATAGGCTACTCATATCAATAACGTGCACCTTCTTTTTCAAGAGCCCATCCGAAAGGAACCTCAAAGTAAAGCGTGATTGTCTTGGAGGAATTTGAGGATGGGTGACCGCCCCGGGAAATTGATCTCGGATGCGCACGCGTGGGGAAAAAGTCCGCAGTAAAGACTAGTGTTGGTCTATGAGGCCAGCCTAGATCCTAGGCTCAATAGTCAGGAGCCGGTGGTTTGGTCAGGGCGTTACATGCGCTCATGCTATTTTTTACACTGTCGAGATGTATTGCCTGATTTGATACCTTATGTTGACATTAGAAATTCAGATGAAGCTTGGGCGTTTTGGCTTAGCAACGGTGGGCAGAAAGGCTTTGAGCTCAAAGAAATGTTAAACAGGCATAAGGGCATGTGATGTCAAGGCTACATCACGTAGATTTATCTATGAAAATGAGGGCGATCGATCACAAGACAAAGGATCATTTAACTTGGTCAGGGCGTTACATGCGCTCATGCTATTTTTTACACTATCGAGATGTATTGCCTGATTTGATACCTTATGTTGACATTAGAAATTCAGATGAAGCTTGGGCGTTTTGGCTTAGCAACGGTGGGCAGAAAGGCTTTGAGCTCAAAGAATTGTTAAACAGGCATAAGGGCATGTGATGTCAAGGCTACATCACGTAGATTTATCTATGCAAATGAGGGCAATCGATCACAAGACAAATGATCATTTAACAAAGTCCCTCGGTCGAAACTAGAACCGATTGTCGAGTCTACATGAGTCTTAAAAAATGGACCAAAAGAAGAAAAATCTCAAAGTTTCCGAGCTCATTTTGGGACATAGTCTGACACTACACCTGCCAGAAACCAAACATCCAACTTTCCAGAATGTGTCGTGTTAATAGACAATAGACTTAACATCCTTAGTATGCAAAGTGAAGACAAAACCTGTAGCGACCAGACCTCAAACAGTCTGATCTCTGTGCTCCGGTGTCATCCCTGCATCAGTAATGCTGACACCACACAGTACTCGGAGGATTTATAGCAGAGTAGCAATCACACACTTATTACATCGAGTGTCTCAAAAGAGAACTTATTACAATAAGTATGGCTTAAGGCCATCTAATAACGATAACAACGGAAGGCTTGGAAGATAAGTGAGTCCATCAACTCCAACGGCATCACTGAGTATAGGACCATGACCTAAAAACTCCTTAATCGTCGTCTGAAAAGTCTGCAATATTAACGTTGCAGCCCGAAAACGGGTCAGCACATGGAATATGCTGGCAAGGTAACACATAGAGAGTAATGGAATGAAACAGCTATACTATATGCATATTTGACTGATGGAAAGCTCTATGGTTACAGTTTTGCGTAAAGCCAATTTTTCCCTACTTCAAAGGAATAAATTTATTTAACTATCATGGTAGTTGTTAAACATTGAGAATGGTTGACAGCATTCTCAATCCCAATTAAGCATCATCATTAAACATAACCCAACAAAATTAATTTAGAGTAACATGTTGAGATTCACATGAAAATCCAAGTACTAGATACTCAAGATGTCCATAACCGGGGACACGGCTAACCATGATTAGTTTATTACACTCTGCAGAGGTTTGCGCACTTTTCCCCACAAGACTCGATCGCCTCCGTTTGGTTTCTCGCACTACATGGTGTTTGAGAAGACGGATGACCGAGACATAGTCTTTCAGAAGCGCTAGCACCTTACGATGGGTAGACCGTACCACCTACATCCCCTACATCTGCTAGTCTACCACTGTAAGAGTTCGTACGACTTAGTCAACTATGCTAGAGCCCATAATAGCTTGTGGCTGCACACGAAAGTTTCTAGTATGAATAGTCTCATGATCCCTTTGAGCCTGGGTGGCGGTCCAAAAGAAAACAGGCAAGTCCTGGAATACCCAGGGCCTCAATCCACCCAGATGTGTGTTTAAGTTGCCACATTAGATAAATCATTGATTAACAATCTCACATCTGTCATGGATATCACTCACTCAATCCACGTCTACTGGCATAGCATGGCATAATAAGCAAACGTAGAAGTAACTCCCAAAGGTTTGATAATAAACAGGTAATAGGTTCTACCTCATCTACTTCCCATCCCACAATTTAATTAGATCCTAATCATGCAATGTGTGAGGATTGGTCTAATGCAATAAAACTGGGTAGTAGAAAAGGTATGATCAAAGTGTTACTTGCCTTGCTGATGATCCGCGAAACCTAACGATTCGAAGTAACAGGCGGCGCACTCCGGGTACTCTATCGCAGACAAACAAACAAGCATACAATAAGTACTCATCTAATGCACAGGTAAAACTCAAATAAGAGATCTAACCAGAAGGTTCAACTTAAGAACTCCGGTTGGCAAAAAGAATCAAATTGAATGAAGCAACGAAAGTCAAACGGCGAAAGAAAACAACTTCGTTCTAGTAATCTGGATCTAGGGCAAATTTTACAATAACAAAAACTTGTTTAAGTTGGTTAAGCGGATAAAGGGTTTCGAGACGAAACTCTAGGCGCTTGAATCGCCTGATTCCGATAAATGAGCGAAAAGTTATACTAAAATGAAAATCGGATCAGGAATCGCGATCAAAAAAATCGCGGATTTAATCCAAGAAAAAGAAAAACGACGAAAGCCGAATTTTTTTTTGGCACGGAAAATGAGGCGTGACGAACCTCGGGCAGCGGGATCGTCGTCGACGGCGGCTCCGGTGGCGCGCGCGGATCGAGGCGGGGCTGATGGGCTGGGGCGGCGCTATTTAAAGGCTGCCCCCGGGCGGTGTCTCGCTCGGGTACGGCCCGAAGTCGGTTCGTTTTTTTTTTAATTATTCCACTCGGAAGAAAAATAAAAAGAAATACTAAACGGACTCCAAAAATTCCGAAATAAATTTTCACGGGCTTCTAAAATCAAGCCGCACAAGGTGAACATTTATTTGGGCCCTAAATGCAATTTGGGAAAACGCACATTTTTCCTAAATTCAAATAAAACACCGAAAAACTCCGAAATAAAATCTTATTTGATTCTATTATTAAATCTTCAATATTTCTTTATTTTGGGAAAGTCATTTTATTCCCTCTCTCATATTTTTGTAATAGAAATAAATGACGATAAAATAAATAAAATCAAATGATCTATTCTCAAAATTTGAGAGAACTCAAATATGAAAATAACGAAATCCCCAACTCTCTCCGTGGGTCATTGAGTTGCGTAGAATTTCTAGGATCAACCAAAATGCAAAATAAAATATGATATGCATGATGATCTAATGTATAACATTCCAAATTGAAAATTTGGGATGTTACAAACCTACCCCCCCCCCCCTTAAGATGAATCTCGCCCTCGAGATTCGGGTTGGCTAGAAAATAGGTGAGGGTGGTCTTTGAGCAAATATTCCTCTTGTTCCCAGGTGGCTTCATCCTCCGTGTGGTTGCTCCACTGAACTTTGCAAAACTTGATAACCTTGCTGCGAGTAACTCGGTTGGCAAACTCGAGAATCTTAACTGGTTTCTCCTCGTAGGTCAAATCGTTATCCAACTGAATAGTTTCCAAAGGCACTGTGTCTCTCTATGGTATATCAACCGTCTCCGCGTGACATTTCTTTAACTGAGAAACGTGGAACACATCATGTACTCCTGACAATCCTTCGGGCAATTCCAACTTGTAGGCCACTTCTCCCATACGCTCCAAAACTCGATATGGTCCTACAAATCGTGGCGCTAACTTCCCTTTAACTCCAAAACGCTTTGTTCCCCGAAGTGGAGATACTCAAAGATAAGCTCTGTCTCCTACTTCATAAACTGTCTCCTTGTGTTTAGAATCCGCATAACTCTTCTGTCTGGACTGGGCTACCTTGAGCCTATCGCGAATCAACTTCACCTTCTGTTCAGACTCTTTAATCAAGTCAAGACCAAACAACTGGCGGTCTCCAACTTCGTCCCATGACAACGGTGTCCTGCACCTCCTTCCGTACAAAGCTTCGAAAGGGGCCATCTTTAAACTGGTTTGATAACTGTTGTTGTAAGAGAACTCTTCATATGGCAAATTATCGTCCCAACTAGATCCGTAATCTAGCGCA